>NC_092629.1:15507966-15807966 GCF_039555335.1 Amphiura filiformis
TGGTGAAGTTACGTAAAAATCTGATTAACCCTACCTAACGTAGATGAAAACAATTTTGAATATATCGCTCTTTACGACAATACGAATTTGCAATCATCACTTGTGAATGTCTGCCAATCATAGAATTGAATATACAATACCGGTCTTTTCAAAGATACTAATCTTACAGGTGCAAATTGACCAGCATGAGTATGGTTCAATGCAGAGGTACCGCGTGGGCAATATGCCAGTGCAGCGCGGTATATTCAAATAAATATTGTATAGAGCCCCACCCCCATTTATATTGGGTCCCCTGCTGGCTAATAACATATTGGATATATTGAGTAGGAGTGGTGTATATAGTTGAATCATTTTCTTACGATCCGTGACCATTCATAGCATACTTTTTTGTTTCTCTGTGGATTTGACTAGATGGACATATTCTAAGAAAAAATAGTTCCTATGTCCCTCCTCAAAAATGGCGGAAAATCTATTTATAGCTCATTTTTTCAAAATGGCCGCCGGTGACATTTTGAAAAACATGAATATCTATATACCGTGTTCTGGATATGCTATAATGACAAAAAATATGCCGTTTTCCACTATCTTTTTGGCATGCCCGACCTTTTAAGATAAAAAAGTGTTGAGAGGTTACCGTGCTATATAAATATTATAAGGTACCAGTATGTAATATTATGTAGGCCTATGGGGGGTGGGGTGGGTACTCAACACATTTTAACCATGACATACAATGCAAGGCTCATTGTTGCCATAAATGATTTTTCCTTTAGGTCATTATAATAGGTTGTTATAAACTTCCATGTTTAACCTTGTATTGTTTTGGCTGCTTCATTATGACTTTCGGTGGGTTTAAGCAATTTCAAACAAACACAAACAAAAGGCACTATACCCAGTCAAGTCACCTTCATGACAATTGAAACACTAGGTAATTTTTTTGCTATATTGAAGTTCTGGCAACACTGTATCCAGGCCGGTCACCCAGAGATATCGATCCACAATGCTAGTATTAGCCTAAGATTTCACGCGTGGATTTGAAAAATTTCAGCTGGTAGTCAAAATTATGGAATCAAAACGGAAATTTGACAAAACTATGATATATCGCTCACGGTGATGTGCGTTAGAAAGTTGGGAAAATCCTTCTTTTAGCGAACTATATTACTTTGAAAAGCTAAAAGATTGATCCAAAAAAGGCTCATGCGGCAGAGTTGAAGCCTATCAAAATCGAAAATCTTACACTAAATGACTGAATCTCACAACTAAGTTTAATACTAAGATTTGAAAAAAATACGGTATCAAGCATTACAGTTTTTCCTGACATTTACTGAAAAAATGAAAATTATTGCTTTTCATTTGGCCGAGAAAAAATTTTTACACTGAAAAGGTGTAACTCAAAATTTTGTTCATTTGAATACCAAATTCGATCGTTTGTATTGCCTTATTAAATGACTGAGTGAGCCTTGCAGAACAATAACAATCGGTAGTCCCGTCCTAACTGATATCATGCACTTTAAATTTGGCTACTGTTTTGAGGATTAAACAATAGTTGTTTAAATCACCTTTAACTCAAAACGGATTACAAGCTGTAAACCACAACAAGTTTAACCTTTAAACAGAAGTACGAGTTAAAAACTTAATATACATTTATGGTTTAAAAATAGTCCTATTTTTTATGTTCTGTGATACAGACTTGACATTAAGTATGGAATATTTCTTCACGAAAGGGGCCATACGAAGGCGTTCACGTATTTATTTTTAAAGTTTAAGTAATTTAAAGCCACGCAGTTAATTACATACCTTTTCTACATTTAACAACCCAGTTTAAAGACAAAAAACGTGATTGTGAACATGCAAACCGTGTCCTTTCAACTTTGGGAATTAGAGTGTGATATCCTAGGTGTATGGATGGCACTTTCCAGCTAACGGTTGTTACCCAGCAAACACAGAACATTTTCGAAATCATTCGCAAAAGGTTACAAAAGGTTGCCAGAAAACGTTTAAATATCGGGTTATATAAAGAGTATAAAACGTTGTCATTTTTTGATAACTTACTGCAAATAACATAATGTTATTCAAGTGTTGTCAAAATATTTGGCAAAATTTGTTTGCAAAAAAGTTGGACAATAACATTTTGAAAACTTTTGATAAATATTTTTGTAGTATGTTTTCATACAAAACGTTTTAAAACGTTTGCATAACCTTTATATAACCCGACATTTAATTGTATTCAAACGTTTTGACCAAAAATCCAAAGGATAACCTGTTTTGTGTTTGCTGGGTACGCGGACATAGATTTCCCTCGAGATGATTGCACTGGCTTGTTTGCTACTGCTCTTTTGTTGTGCAAATCAAATTGCAATAATATTATTGTTGTTGTTGTTGTTGTTTTATACATAGTTTGATTTCTGAACAATAGACACAGGGTTCATCGGCGATATCTTACGATACATGCCTGTTTACATAGAGATGAAGAAGGTACGAATCTGTTGGAGTAAAGACACGTAGGTAGATACAGGGTGAGTCAAAAAAAGTGCAATAGAACAAAGAATCGATATTTATGCAAGAACCAAGTCAAACTTACCATTATTGAAAACTTTTATAAATGCCACACTCAAAAGTCACCTTCTGTGAAAATATGAAGTGAATCACGACTACCGTTTAATTTTTATAAGTCCTTTGCTGCGATACCCAATTTCGTTATTTGTTCACGAGATACCATGTATTTTGAATGAGGGCGCACAATGCACGGTAAAGGCATTAGTTTGAAACTGACATCAACTTTAAAAAGGTTGATTTTGCGTTATTTTAATTTTTTTTTTCTGTTCAAACAAAATTTCTAACATTACTTTAAGTCCTTCATACCTCACTCGACTCCAACTCCAGTTTTTTAATCCCAATATGTCCAACTTACTGGATATTTTGTAATTCACTCCACTTCAATTTGTGTGCATTTTATTTTAACATTTGAAAAACCCGCCTACAAATTTGTATGTTTTTGATTGAGAATAAACATCTTTAAAGTAAAGGTAAAAGGTAAAAGGAAAATAACAACACATAATGTTTCTTTTCCTTAAAAAGACCAAGGCAATAACACTTTGGGTGCTCATTTAATTTCAATGCTAATGAGGTTAAGAAATGGCAGTTGTTCCAAATATTCCTTACACAGAGTGCGCTGACATTCAAATTTTAGATGTCTCTTGACAAACATTGAAATTGGGTATCGCTATAAAATGTGTCATAAAAACAAAACGGTAAATGCCAATTCCTTTACTTCTTCACACAAGGTTGCTGATGAATATATCCTATATAAAATGTTTTCAAACCTAAAAGGTTCAACTCGGTTCTTTAATAAAAATGGATTATTTTCTATTGCACTTTTTTTTACTCACCCTGTATTTATGTACAATAGGCACATAAATTGTAAAATTGTAAATGCTTACTACAACATTTGTATTTTGCTGTAGTTGAATGTTAAGCCGATAACCGTTTAACAAGACATATTTTACCTTCTAAAAACCTAATTAAAAATATATATGGCAAAACCTTCACCCCATTATATATACCAGGTTTCTGCTTTAAGTACCAAGTTCACACTATAAAAATCGAGAGCGTGAATGATCCTCTGTCCTAATATTAAGATCTTGTATGCGTGTCCAGATTCTCCGATCTTATCACAAAATAAAATCAATTAAACTGGTCCGTACGGCATCTTTACCTTGGCCAGAGGCTGATCGGCGAGCAAAAACAAACCAAGCTACTCGCAGAGCTATACCGTCAACCAAGAGCATAAAAACTGGCTTCGAATAGAAAGGAAAAAAGGCTGCCGTAAACGTTTGGCAATTAAATTAAATAAGATGCAAAGTGTACAGTTAATATCATTTAGGAGCATCCATATTTCAATATGCACTAAACATATAGCATTGTTTCATCAACGTAAATATCCTTATTAACAATACTCTAATGAAAAATATGTCCGTGTTTTTCCCCCAAAGAATATACTGTTCAGGATACAAATAAAAAAAATGTATTTTGAGAAGGAATATATAATCGTGGTACAAATAGTTGGCACATTGTACTAAACAATTGAAATGAATGCCCTGCCAAAATTGGAGAAGCGAGCGAAACATACATGAAATATATGTAAAGCAGAGACTCACGGACCTGCTGACAACATGGTTGTGTCCAATATTACGGGATATATATACCAAAAGACAAGCAAAACGTGAAAACGAAGTTTTTCAGGATTGTAGTTATATTATTACCAATTATGTTCTAATTAACATGATTATTAGCACATCATATTGTCAATTCTTTTGTTTACACTACATCTTCCATTTGTAAAAACTGCTCTGCCTTGCCTTTCCATTAGATCAGGAATAAGAATATAGTGACTTTACACGTAGCAGCTATCGTTGTTTCCGGAAGTAATGTCTTTCTTGCATTCCAGTATTACGAACTAGGCAGCGACCTAAGATTCGTATAACAGGATTTCTATGCCTAAGTACTGCGGCTCTTTACCTATATGGTGCCAAAGCTATTTATTCACATAACGTTTCTGTACATAATTTAAGCAAACTATTTCTTTAAATAATGTTCTTAACCACATAGAATAATTTCATTTGTCATTTTGTTAACACACAATAAGGATTTTATACAAAGATGGTGACTGGAGTTCATAACCTGATTATATACTGTATTTACCTATGTGAACTTTAAAGAGAGTTCATTGAATGTAAAATCTGTATCTCATTTTAACCGCTGATATGCTTATTCTAACCGTTGATATGCTTATTGCGTAATATCATAATGTTATTTTAAATATACTTTAGATTTACGCGTAAATTGAGAAGAGGATTACGAATTAATCAGGTATCAATGTAAACTAAGAAGCTGCGAGAAGATGTTTAACTTGTACTTTTAGCATCTTTGCTGTCTTTTTTGTTTCGTTGGTTCGTTTTATTGTTAATAATATTGATTATGTTACCTTAAGCCAATTTAGATGGTTGACCTAGAAACTCTGTGATTACTGACCACAAAGTGACCACACTATATTCTAGGGTTGTGAACATACCTAGCGGCAAATCAGAATGTAAAAGACCTTTCATGCGAATGTACATAGAAAGTCTCTCATGCTTTTCATTACAATTCACAAATTAAGATTTTGTTCTTGTTTGAAGGTCAAAGACTTGATTGATTGATTGATTGATTGATTGATTGATTTTATTTGGTACTATAAGAATAACATACAAATTACACTACATATACAGTATTATTATAACAAAATAAAATATATTGCACATCAAAATTGTATAACGAAATTACAAATCAACACAAGTACCAAGGATAGCCCAAAAAGCCTTGGGAAAAGCTTATTTCCATTGGGGTCCTTTACAAGCAAGAGAAATATAGGAACAAACTGCCATACAAAAACAAGAACAGAGACAACGTGCACAAAGGACGCAAAAAACAGAAATGTGAGACCAGCTCAAACTCAAAAAATCTTTGGCTGTGAAAGTTGTAGATATTATTATGTAAACCCAATTAATAGGATTTTAAAACTTGTAATCCCCACTCTCTTCAGAGTCAACAATCTGCTTTCTTTTAGAATGATATTCTACTACTCGAACAAAAGATGGCTTTTTTTCTTTACAATTATACAAGGATAATCGGTTGTAACTCGCGCATAAATTATATTTTCGTTCCTGTATGTTGTCGGGTATGTGAATGCAGACATAAATTACCTTAGCGTGAAGGTAGAAGATAAAATTTAGTAAGAATATGTCTATACCTTCCTTGGGGTGTGTAACATTGATTTATTTACGCTGCTTGAGATATACCCACTACACAAACTACGGGTATGAAGGGTCACTATCATAAAATCACCCTGAAGCATATGAAACAACACCTGAGCAAATGTTGGGAACAATATAAATTAGAGAGACATAGTTTAGACAAATAAACTACAAACGAAGTAAGAAAGAACTAATTGAAGTTGAGATTTTGCAATTCATTTCTTATTGCTTTCAATCGGAACCTGTATCATGTGTATTGCTAATTTAAACAACAAAATGATAAAATCTTCCAACCACAAGTATTCCATAATAGTTTGTTCTTCGATGCCTGAAAAGATGCAGAATATCGGATTAAAAATATTGATGCCAATGATATAGCGTATTTGTGTAGGTGAGTAAATGGGTAGGGTGTACGTAGGTGAAACAGCAACAATAACAACATATCTACTCGAAAACACCTGATGAATGATAAGAAACATGAAAAGGACTAAATTAATATTGATGTATCCTTTTTCATGTATCTGTAAGCATTCCTTACAGAAACTAAAAATCATTGTCGATGTCGTGCAGTTCATGGGCAAATGCAGGACTCGGTCAGTCCCCTTTTACTGCGATTATCTATCATGGAGATCCGGATATTAAACCTCATGTATTATAAACTTTGTGCACCTTGGTCACATAAAAGACGAAGCTATAAACTAATGGTTTTTCGGTTCACCAACAACATCGGTTAACGTGGCAAAGTGACAACTAATAATTAATAAATACTGAAGTCTTGAGTCATATGAGGACGTGTATTCAATATACTGTAACAGAAAAGAAATACAAATGGTAAATTGACAAGATTTTTATAGCACTTGGCATCAGAGTGAAAGAGAGGAAAACGGAAAAATAAAATAAGCAATTATATTATACAGGGTGTCCCAAAATTTATCTTATGAACAATATGAATGAGTGATCGCAAAGAGAAAATGTGTACAATTATTTTGACTAGCTCTTTATAGTCAGAGGCCTTGTGACGCGGGCATACGTCATGCTGCTAATGTGTTCATTTCATTTCAAAACAAAACCTCTGATCACCACAGGTCCTGAGACTGGCCCTTGAAAAAAAAAATGAAAACAGTGTTTCTAGTATTACATTCAAATAAAAAATGTATGAAATCGGCAACATGTTGGGTGTCAAATCTTAACCTCGGTCTTTGAGAGGAAAAGTGGCATGCAGGTCAGCTTTTTATTGCTTCCTAAAGCATCCTACATCCTAAAAGTGTATACAGGCTGAGGTTCCAACAGTTGAAGCATTTTTCGATAAAATCATGATTATTAGATGAAACAGGTGTTTTCCTGTTTTGAGAGGTCTAATGACAGAATTTAAACTTTGGAATTCTATATAAAATATTTTAAGTTGATAAATATACCGGTAAATATTCCTGACTTGAATATCAATTATATATAAGCTGATACCATTGGTGTGAAAAAGGCATTTGAGCTGCAACTGAACTATTTGGGTTTGGAAATGGTATTAATACTTTGAATGAAAAAGGAAGTTATGCTTTGGTATCAGAATAATTATGTAAAAATTTGTTCTTTTGAAATATATTTTGTATTTTCATATCGCTTACTTGTAAGCGATATGATGGCACAAAATGTTAAAAATACCATGTGTGTCATTGAGAGTGCACTGTGGTACTCGAACTGCTGGTGATATTTAGATTCACTTAATGAGTGATTTTGTTTTGGTTAAAAAAACAAGAGTAGGGCCATATTTTGACTGTTTTATGACAGAAAGTGTATACGTATTGCTTAATTATAAGGTTTGTCAAGTGTACAATTAGGTGTTTTGGGGTCAAGTATGGGTCACCAAAATGAGTAATTTTAATGTCTATTTTTAATATTCGAAACTCGAGGGGAGGACACACCTTGGAGCTACCCCTCGAGCTATCGGTATTTTCAAATAAAGTGCTGTAAAACGGTAAATATAATTATATAGGGTAATATACGATTAAATGTTATTAAACAAAATATACGTTTTGTACCATATTTTTATGTAAACATTGTTTAAAATTAAATTGTTAATTTTAGTTACTTTTCACAGTTTAAAGTCATTCAAATCGTTTACCCAAACGCGTTTAAAACCAATAAAGAACCATTTAATGCAGAATGCAGAAACATTTTCATACTTTCTGAATTTTTCTCTCATGAAATGCGGACAAAATTTACATTACATTGCCAATTTATTTTAGTCACTTTTATCACAACACGCATATAACCCGCTTATCCATATTTCACATACGTGGCTATAATATTTCAGTATTATTTTCTACAGTTTTAGGAGTAATCCAAGAACATTGCTAAGAGCACGACATACAATACTTTTAACTTAAATGTACAATTCACTTTTTATATTTCTACGCGAGATCTTACGAGACAAAGTTAAGCATCTGCAGGCATTACGTCGGGGAAATGTGAAAGAATAAAATACAAAATGGCCATCATGGAGCCAAAAAGTACTTAAGAGGACATTGTACATTAATGGGAGGAATTAATGCTCTAAGACGGTAATAAAGACTATCGCTATTTGATTAAATAGAACAGAGCAAAACTAATTGATTCCAAAATATTCAACAAAGCAAACCGATCTGGCAAATAATACTCTGCATTTAGAGCGATATACACAATAGTACCATGTACAAATTAGACATAGGGCTTCTTAAAAACTTAAGACATTAGAATAAACATGATTTTCACAGTCTCTTGAATATGTCAGTAAACGGAGCATCTGATTGCAGTGGGTAGTTCACTCCAGGCTTGAGCAGCGATGATGTGAACTCGTTTTTGACCAAACGCATGTTACTTGCTTTGGGCACTGCCAAACGAATGGAATCACCAGCTGATCTGAGATGTCGGCCAGGAACATAGTTGAGTAACACAGTCAGATATTGCATTGGAGAAAATTGTGCATAGACTTTCAAACGAAGAGCAGAAGCTTGAATGTTATGCGCTTGGAAGGGGAGAGCCAAAGTAATATGACCAGTGGTGAGGCATAGTCAACTCCGAACAACAACGGAGATGGCTATTGTGGTGGCATTTAAGAGACATTGAAGTCGATAGATATCTGCGGCAAATAAATGAGTCAAGAGGCCATTACAGAAGTCAGTTATTGATGTTATCACATTGTTCCAGGTATCAACGTCGACCAAAATGCGCATGCGAAATGAATTTTGATCTGAAAATTAATAGTTTGGTGGAGGTGGTTTATGTGACTAGTGAATGTCGGTGTCTGGTTGACGTATACGCCAAGGCTGCGGATTACTTGAGATTGTGTGATCTTGAATGTATCTATGGTGAGATTAAGCTATGGAAGGAGTTTGAGGCTGTAGACAATTTGAGGTAGTTGGAGGCCATCCAAGATCGAACTTTGTCAATGCACGGTGTTAGATTGGCTAAACTTAAATCGAGCTCATACACTAGGGATACGAGGATCGTCAGCGTATTACATTATGTTATGTATATGCAAGTTATATTATTATTATTGTAATGTTCAAAGTGCCAGCATACGATTTACGTTTCAATTTTAAGTATTTGGCTTAGTCCGATAACCTTCTTCAACAGTCAACCTTGCGTTTTCATGGTGTATAGGATTAATTTTGGTATCCAAAACATGTAAAAGTCATTCTGTGAATGTAGAAATCTATTGGGGTCGAGGAACTGTGCCCTGACGATGGACATTTTTGAGATTCTAGTGAGAAATAATGCATAATTTAAGGAGGCAACGGATAAATCAAAGTTTCACACTCATATATCATTCACATGTTTTGACAGCACTGTGATAGCGCGCTCTTTTTTCTTAGTGCTTTGGTGCTTCCAGTATCCATATATCTCAATACAACAACAAATTTCTCATTCTTAGTCAGTGGGAGTGGTCTAGTTCGTAGACACATTTCTGATTGGACAATCGCATGATTTCGGGTGCCGTCTATCAGGCCGTAGACGACCTCACGTCATCATGCATCTTGATAATGCGTAACACGCGTGTAGAGGTGCGCGTATGCATCGCGCTGGATGCGTAGACTAGTGCGGAATACGCGAACGCGCTAGCAATACGCGCAACAGAATACGTGAAGTTGTAAACAAGTTTCGTTCATTTTATAATGAGGGGAGTTTTTATGACGGTAACTTAGTTTTTGCTTAAAAAAATGGTTTACAGTTATTAAAATAATATTTAACTGACTAAGAATGAGAATAAACGATAGGTTTTTTTGCCTATCCTCTACCTATGATAGACGACAGGCAGGTCCAATATTTTTATCGTAGTGGATACCGGCTGCGCCGGCATCCACTACTCAAAATATTGGACCTGCCTGTCGTCTATCACACGGTAGAGGATAGGCAAAATAAAAATTCCTATCGTTTATTCTCTAATTCTTTTATAGTATTTTAGGGAATATAATATATATATCAAATGATGCATTAATGGCTGCTACGTTCTCAGAAATGCTAGAAATGCTATTGCACAAGTGGAGGTCCACTTCTGGCACTGAGCAGTTCTCTGAATCCTAAACCATGGACTTGGATACTATACTTGAGTGAGTCTGCTTTTCCTACCTATGATAGGAAATGAGAATAAAAGCCGAAAATATCGTTTTGACTTAGTTCATCAGAACAAATCACGAAATTCGAAATGGGAAGCTAGCAGAACCACTTCTGACTGAGCATTAACTATTCCGATGGGATACTATACTTTAATCGCTTTTTATATGAAAATCAAAGAAGAATAAAAAGAAAATATATTTTACTTAGTTCTTCAGAACAAATCACGAAATCGAAATATGGAAGAGCCAGAGTTATAGACTTTTCATTAACATGTTAGCAACAAAATGCTTTCTATTAACATTAAAATGACACAGTTCCATAATATTTTCAGAAATTGATTTCTTTCATGCAAAAATCTTCCTTTTAAAAAAACAAAACAAAACAAAACAAAACAAAACAAGTAGATTTACAGAGAGTTGAATTGTACATCGTTTTACAATAATGAATATGAAAACTACGAAAACAGTTTCTCAATGACAAACATAGTGAACTAAGTGCATTGCTTTCCACTGCTGCTGTTGTTGTTTGTTTGTTTTTATCTTATTAATTTATTTTAAAACCATTTTTCATCAGATAGCCAGCTTAATAAGAGCTGATTTCAAAAACCTGATATAAACAATTTAATAAAAGAGTTGGTGTCATGATTACTTTTAGAAATGACATTCCACCAAACACTTTTTTATACTTTTATACTGAAAGGTACTTTCACCATAATTAGTATTGCACTCCGGTATGTACAAGTGGCCAGACGTAAATTTACTTCCCGCTGTAGCTAAAGAATGAACAGCATGGATTGGTTGGAGGTGACTTATATGAAGGAACAAATTTCAATGACTTTTTACATCATACACCCTGTAGCATACGAAATACAAACCCGGATATTCATAAAAACCAGGGTATGTAACATATCATCAACATTAGTTTTAAAGGGTGTACTTAAAATTATGCGCATGGCCACGTTTTGCAGTTTTTGCAGCTCGTTATCATTAATTTGCCTGAAACAAAATAAAAAATGATTGCATAATCAGTGTGACAAGTGTCACGATCTAGAAATGCCGAATGCTGAAATCACCTTTATCATGTTCGCTCACAATTAACAAACTCTGATATATTTTAAAACAAATCAATAAATTATTTCTAAGTACAATATGTATGGTTAATTGCTTGTAACACATAAAAAACATACAAACTATATTACATCATTATTCCAATAATGACATACGAAATGATGTTACTTTGATGATCAGATATAAACTGAGCTCAAAAAGAAACTTAAAATTTTTCACAAGGTCATATCTTGAAATCCTGTCCATCAAATTGAACCAAAATTACACACAGATTTACTTCAATAAACTATAACCAAGCATTATCCAACTGACACAACAGCAAAATGCATGACACGGGACAGCTTCCTAGACCATTCACATGTATGAAAAGCTTTGTTTTATCATCTGTGCAAGGATCTTGTGTGCATTCTCACAGATTTTTTGTCCCAGGTGCCAAATGTTGGGCTGTGAAAGTGAAGGAAGTCCAGGAAGCTGTCCCATGACAGTGCATTTTGCTGTTGTGTCAGTTAGACAACTGCTTGGTTACTGACATGTGTTTTGAGTAGAGTATCAAGGTAATCCTGTGTGTAATTTTGGTTCATTTTGATTGACAGTATTTTAAGATATGACCTTGTGATTCACAAGTTGTAAAAAATTTTAAGTTTCTTTTTGAGCTCAGTTTATATAGTTTATGCATTGTACTTGATGAAGAAGAACTATTATAATTGGAGAACGAATTAAAAAGAATAGTTTGCGAATGACGTCCTGTCAACCAGACCATACATGCCGTGCTTCGCAGGTCAGCAACCAATCATGCGCTTTGCACTGACGTCAGTTTTGGATAACTGCGCACTTATGGCGTTATCCAAAATCTTCTTCTCTAAGGGACTCAATTTTGTGATACGTTGATACATATATCACAGCTCACTTCATTTCATAAAAAAATCTGCCAATAGTGCTGACATCCTTTTATACCGAGTCCCACTTGGGGTTTCCACTCATGCAACATATTTGACTATTCATGATCTAATATCAAATCCTTCTCATACATGTAATGACACATTGTAAGATTGCCTGACGGATTTCCCTCAATGTATGTCACTATTCTATTTTGTCACAATTTGTTAAACACTGATTAATATATATAGATCTGCGAATTTCCCAGTATAAGAATAAACTTGCCTTATGTAACTGTAAACAATGAAAGGAGTTTCTATCTTACGAAATGGAGTTTCCCTCTGCGTGGTTGGTTGATGGTTTCCCAAGGTGCTCATCACTTTCCTGGAACATACAGGGTGTATCAAAATAAAGTATACAATATGAAAAATGCCGCTAGTTTAAAAGTATAAGGTTTTTGGTCAAAACTCACTAGTTGGTCACTTAATCAACATATTGTCCTCGTAAAGCTGAAAAATCACTGGCTTGTAAGGATTTGGTGGCTACTTTTGTACTAGTTACGCGAAGTCAATTAAACTCAAAACAACATAAAAACCACAAAAAATTCTCACCACTTTCTTTACTGTTTACAGTTATTGACAGCTTTAGTCTTAGTCTTCCACATGGCCACCATTCCTCTGTATGCAGATTTCGTTTCTTCTCAACATGACGTTCACACCACGTCTAATGTCTAATGAGAGGTCTGTCCTGCCTGAGAATGTCAACTTGTGTAATTTTGCGTCTCTGAAATTCATCAGGAGCTGCAGGAGGACTTTAGAAAACATTTAATGCAAACCCTGCTTCATCGCCAATGATGAAATATTGCAGGAAACGTAGAGGAAGGGCCAGAATTAAGCCAATGACAGAACACGGTGCGACGATGGCAATCTGCTTGCTGATATTGATGTCTCCTTAACATCTGATAGGGATGAAATCGCAAGTCTAAACGAGTTATCTTGTTAAAAGTTGCAGATGGTATTCCAAGTACATTTCGACGGCAGCTAATTTGACCTCCTGCTTGCCCTGCTGCAGAGTGTTACGGGTTGCTTGGATATTAGCAGCAGATCTTCCAGTTCGGGGGCAACCAGAATGTTCTCTGTTCAGATTGCGTCTCGTTCAGGTTATCTGATACTTCGCAACATTTTTATGAATAGCGCCACGTAAAGGGAACGTGCATTTGAGTACTGCTGACGGAATATCCGAAGCACTTCTGCTGAACTTTGGGTGCGATGGTACTCTGCAATAAGGAAGGCCCTTTGCTTGGCGTGTACTGTGGAGTATCCATTTTAATGTTGCTATTCTCCTTGTCAAGAAAAACCTGGCATGTGTAAGGAGATAGTTGCCCAGATTTACCAAAAGTCGTGTGCTGTGTAACTCACACATGTACAGGATTGGAACCCTAACAATGAGGACAAATGATCTTTATACACCTGCATGTTTATCTTGGTTGCACAACAATAGCAAGTACCGTACTAGGCTTGGAAACCCAATTGACTTCGCGCAACTGATTTTTGTACTCGGTTCACAAAAGTAGCCACCAAATCCTTATTAATGGTCATGAGCCGGTGGTTTTTCAGCTGTTGGAGGACAAGATGTTGATAAAGTTATCAACTAGAGAATGTTGACCGAATACCTCATACTTTTTTAATCTAGCTGCGTTTTTCAAATTGTATACTTAATTTTGATACACCCTGTATTGTGTTACCCTTTTCATTGTGGCAAGTCTTGTACGACAAATGTGATTGACATGTTCATTCAATTTCACATTGTGAAATGCACACAAGCATATTTATCAAGTTTGCACTCATTCATTGTCAACATTGAAAATATACGTTTTCAATTTACGCAACACAGATTCCACAACCACAATTATGTGAAAATTAATAGGCTCTACCTGCTAGGAATCATATTAAAAAAGTCTGCATTACCAAAGATAGTTTGTTTATGCATGTTTATCATGTTTATGCGTGGGGTGGATGTGGGTGATTGGGGTGTGTTGGTGGGTAGGGTCGGAGTGCATGTGCGTGTGTTTAACAAAAAGAATAAAAACACATATACACGCGAAACAACGTAATGGAAGATATGACCCAATTAAAAAAGACGGCGTTTCAATAAATGAAGAGCTTTGTTTCAAAACCCCTTACATCCACTTGAGCAATTTTGAGAACACATCAAGAAATTATCCGAAAAGTCACTGATATAAGAGAGTTTTCAACAAAAGCAGTTTTTGGCGGGATGCTCAGCCTGCCTAAGCATCCCGCCAAAAACTGGGTTTTTTTTGCAAACCCCCATATATCAGTACTTTTTTTGATGATTTGTTGATGTTTTCAAAATTGCTCAAATCTAAGCAAAGCTCTTCAAATGCTATATGCACCTGGTAGCGTTCTCCCCAGACTAGAAAGTATTGTCGACGTCGTGCAGTTCATGGGCAAATGCAGGGCTCGATCAGTCAACTTTACTGCGATTATCTATCATGGAGATATTATAAACTTGTTGCATCCTGGTCACATAAAAATGGTTTTCGGTTCACCAACAACATCGGTTAACGTGGCATAGTGACAATTTGTAATTAAAAAAATACTGAAGTCTTGAGTCATATGAGGACGTGCATACAATAATGCAATGAAACAAATACAAAAATGGACATCATGGAGCCAAACTGTACTTAAGAGACCATTGCATATCAATGGGAGCAATTAATGAGCTAAGTCTTTAATAAAGACTGTTATTGGATTAAAATAGAACAGAGAAAATGATTTGATCTCAAGTAATCGATCTCGTAAACCATAATTATTATGCAATGTTCAAACTCTCAGCATAGGATTTACGTCTTGAAACACAGTAATGATGCATAATTTGAGAAGGCAATTGGTAAATCAGAGTTTCAGACTCATACATCATTCAGCGTGTTTTGACAGCATATGTGATAGCGTGCTCTCTTTTCAGTGCTTCGATGCATCGATCAATCATAAATGCTCAATTTAATATTGTTTGGTATTTCAAGAATAGAAAATAGAATAATTGAACTATTCCAGAAAGATAATAATGTTTCTACGAGTTGCTTGATAACTATCCGTTACTTTTGAAGGATGAACAGTAATCGATCCATGTGACTTGTTTATGATTTTGTTAGCACAGAAAACAGTGTACTTCGGTTATAAATGCGCTTTTATAAATGCGCACGTGACCGCCTCCGCGCTGCCATAACAGCTTATAGACAGTAAGTCTCGAAGTGACCTTCTACATAGCGAGTGGTCTTTCTGTACATTTGAATGCAAAGGCGGAACAACATGAGACTGCCGTGCAGCAAAATTGTCTATTTTGTCCAAATTCAAGCTCGTAATCCATAGTTCAAATTGACCCAAGACTAAAATGATATTTTCTTGAAAAACACTAATATATATCCTACAAACTACAAATTATTTGATATCAGAAGGACATTCTTCATATTCAGAATACAATTCGATATGTCTGATGTGCTCTAATGTCCCACAATAAATACTGTCCAAACGTTCATACCCCAGCCCTTAAGCTCTTTGTCCATTTATTGTCCTCTCTACGAGCTAAGTGTCCCTTATTTCAACACTCTTTACTTTGTCACATAAGGCATATGATTACAAATTAATTTTTTTGATATTTATTCAGCAATATGCTCTCGGACGATAAATTGTCCATTTACTAATGACTTATTATTGACTTGATTAGAAAATTAAGACACTTTTCGTCACCATTAATATTTTCAGTGAGCATCAACAAGCAAGTATTGTGATAGTACTTTACATTATACACATTCCAATCACAGTGCCATAAAGCTAGTATATTTCTATACTTATTGAATGACTTATGGATATATGTTGGGTGCTGACACTCGTATTCCGCAACTTTAGGTAAGATGTTGGAATATGCTTTTCAACCTAGGAATATTGAACTATGCCGCTTGTTATAATGCACCTTGTAGCTTATGCTGGTTTCATAGTGCCATGTCGCTTCCCGCTGAGCGGCGTGACGCATGCGCATTTAAAAAAAACTGACACAATGAAGGCTTATCTTTGGCTGATGCCGTTTACCTCAGCGACAAGTGTCACAATAGTCTGACAAGAGTGTTATAGCGTTAAATTCTGTGTGTTGCGACACTGTGGGAATAGGAGGTAATAACGGTATAACGGATGTTTTGAATTTGCTATTGTGCTACTTTGAATGATTATGTGCCAGTGTGCTTTTGGAGATTGCCGATACTAAATATGGAGATGTAGCCACATATTATGTACATGTACGTGTAGGGGTAGAGGCCTTTTTATTTTTTAATCTAGCATATTTTAAGGCTTGTAATAGATAAACTAAAGTGCTAAATGTGTAAAGTGATACGTTTGATATTCCAGTAGCAGTTGACAAAATGATTCTTTTCTCCATTCTACGCGCACACATCGTCAAAAACTCTCGCTTTCATCTGAGAAAAGTCTTTCAGAATAATCATTGCAAAACATTAGAACAATCAGCAAGAATGTTAACATTTAAGTGCAATATAAAGTCCCTTTGTTTTAAACCATTTTCAATTTGAAGTAAATTACTAGAGCCTATCTATCCTTTATATATTCTTCACATACGCATACTATTTAGAGAGAAACGTGCATTTTATACAATCTCTGTAACGAAGTAAAGATGTGAACAAACGAAATCGTCTATTTATTACAACATTGTATATTATAACTGAAAAAAAAATGCACAAATGTCTTTTGATTACTCGATCTGTTCCACAAATGGGTAAAAATTCATGCAATGTTACTAAAGCAACAATCCATTGAGATATGGCAAGCAGCACAAGACAAATACCTGAACAGTGCCTCAGGAGTTCCCTCTTTGGTATTACAGTTTAATCCAAAACGTTCCCACAATGCATTGGGATGATCAGTACGACAGTATTACGGAAGAGCGTATAGCTGTGTTCATACTTTCATTAATATGTTTAGGGGTGACGCTAATGGATCCGTCGCCATGCTCTGAATCATGTTAATATCATCGTATCTTGAGAATATCCCTAATCTTTTATGAATTTGTACTCATTTGCTTGCTATTTGACCAATGAGGTAGCTCGCTTTTCCCAACGCAACAAAAAGAACTCCACCGCATTGGCTAAAAATCGATCATTATCGCTCAGCGATGTATTGTTAATTTAGCTATATTTTTACCTACCTCAATCTGTTTGTCAATTATTGATAACTTTGATTAAAAAAATTGTTTGAGAATTGCTGTACATCACCTGAATGTTAAAAAACCGCACAATTTGAACAACATTGCAGGTAAAGATTATATTATGTGTACAAAATGCAACTAAAGTAGTTGTTGAAATATATCTTGTTATAAATAATCAACTAACAGAATTATAAAATGGTCTTACGCTATTGCATCATTTAATATTTGTCTTAAGGATTTAAAATTGATATGGTCAATGCTTCCTCCTTGGGAGTATGGGTGCACGAACGTCAAAATCAAAGAAAACTATGATCAGCATCAAAAGCGGTAACTGGATAAGTCAATTTACTTAAATTCATACCAATACACACATCAACATGGTCGTATGTTTAAATCATTGTTCTCAATAACCCTCATTGTTAGCCAAATTATTGGAGAGTCAATCAATACAAACAACAACACACACACCTGCTCATTTTTCCGCAAACCAGACAAAATATTACCTGTGTTCACCCTGATGAATTCTTATATCCACTAACATAACGTAGTCTAGGCTAACATCTTCACCGGACAACCTCAACTGACCTAGCCATAAATATTTCCCCTAAACAAATACTATTCTACCACCCAGTTCCGTAATATATTTAATACCATGATCAGAACATGAAATGGGAGTATGGGATAGCAACAGCCCGTCCCTTGAATTTGAAATTATTCACGACGTTGACACATCTGAGCTTAAGCAAATATAACTGGTAACGTCGGAGGAAGAGTTTGGAATGTTAGTATAGGGAGAGAAGGATTAAATTCATCATGTTCTGTGGGAATATATGGTAAGTAGGAATTGGGTGACTGCTACTAGAATTCAGACACGTTTTTGACAATTGGTTATATTAATGGGAATACATAGGCGTGTGAAAATGCATAATTTCGATGATACACAAAATGCAAAATGGAAAATTCAATTAATTACACATACATGAGCACCCCAGACGCACATCAAACAAATGCACACACCACATTAACGACACACATACCAAACACACCCCGGGGATTCCTACACACCCCTATCATACACCCCAGCATACACACAACAAAAATGTCACTTACTCACCCCACACCCCCCCCCCCCATCCACCCCCACACCCCGATCCCACACACTGGACCACCTCACACATGAGTTAACGATTAAAGTACCATTATTTTTAAATACCGGATTAAGTATGCATAACTGTGACCAAGGCGACCCACTATCAGATAAATTCACATTACAATAACATTTTTCCCTATTCCCGATTTATTTTTACACTATTAAAATACAACCACGCATAAAAACAAACCAGGACCCCCCTTGTCCTTCATGATGCCGAATTCCGTGAACTTAGAAATTACGAATATTTTGTGAAGTCCAAAAGTCCTCTGCTTGTACGTGTATTGGCTGGTCCAGTACAGTCGTATAATATCGGCAATACCAAATAATTTCTCGAAAACAGCGTCACAGTGATTTTGTCTGATGAAACAGGGTAGAATATGTTTGATTTTGTTCCCCTCGTTTTCTTCTACTTCTGTGTCTGTCATATAAACAATAAATACTTTACATGGATCGATTATTGATCTTTTTTAATCAAATCATGTTCATCCTTAAAATGTTACTTAAAATGTATTAAATGTAACCTGTAATTCACAAAACCATATCAACCCATTGGAATGTTTCAATTATTCTATTTTCTGTTCCTTAAATATCAAACAATGCTATATTGAGCTTTTATGATTGATCGTTGTATCGAAGCACTAAAAACAGAGCACGCTATCACATATGCTGTCAAAACACGCTGAATGATGTATGAGTCTGCAATTCTGATTTATCAATTGCTTCCTCAAAATATGCATTATTTCTGTGTTTTGAGACGTAAATCCTATGCTGAGAGTTGAATATTGCCATAATATTGTGTACGAGATCGGTTACTTTGTTGAATCTCTTGGAATCAAATGATTTTTCTGTTCTATATCTTAAGCAAATACATATAATAATAACAATACCGCCCTGGCTCATTAATTGCTCCCATCAATATGCAATGTCCTATTGAGTACCTTTTGGCTCCATGATGTCCATTTTTGTATTTTTCTTCTCATTTCTCATTTACCCGACAAAATGCATGCAGATGCGAAACTTTGCCTCATAAGATGGCGAAGAAATGTAAAAGTGAATTGTACATTCAAGTTAAACGTATTGTATATCGTGCTCTTAGCAATGTTCTTAGATTGCTCCAAAAGGTTTAGGTAATAATGGGCTCTTCCATTTAAAATCCACACTTCCATTTAAAATCCACACTAAAGTCTTCCATAGAGGAAGTATGTGTTTTGAATAAAATAGAAAATTGGGTAACTTCCATTTGAAATACTCACTCCAGTTGCGGAAGATATAGGTAAAGCAATAATACAGAGGCAGTATAGGTTTCAAAATGATTAACCCTGGCCAATTACTTTTGAAAAACATACTCCCTTTGTGGAAGATATTACAAAAATCTTCCACAGGGGTAGTGTGGATTTCAACTGGAATAGCACATTCTGAAGTATTGTAACCTTGTATGTGAAATATGGATAAGCGTGTTATATGCGTGTTGTGATAAAAGTGACTAAAATAAATTGGCAACGTAGAAATTCTGTCCGCGTGCCGAGAGGGAAAAATCCACTTCAGAAATTATGAATATGTTTCGAAGTTTGATATTGCGTTACCGAGGTAATATAGATGATGTGAGGCGATTAAAGCTATAAAAGATTATTCCAATAATTTGAAAATTGTTGGAATATTTACATTGTTCATTAGGTATTATATGGATTCTTATTTGTTAGTGAACATGTTGGAGTAAACAACATTTTGAATGACCCTGCACTGTTAAAAGTATTTGTAAATATACGACAATGAAAACACATGTTTTGTTGAACGTGTAATGGAATTTTACCGTATTTTAACGGTAAAGAATGGGCAGGTGGGACTTCGGTATTTTACCGTAAAACATACCGCACTAAAAACTAAAACTAAATCAAAATATTCGAAAAAATCGTGGTAATTATGCACAAAATTTAATGTCACACCAAAGAAAGTATTCTTGGCAAACTAAGATCTCAGTGATTATTATTCCGCTTGGAATGTGTAATTCACCTTGGGCCAAAATAAAATATGCCTTGTTGCCCTCCGCGACCAACCGAAAAAATTAGATATATGGAGTAGGGTTTTTATGTTTGACTCTTTTTTAAGACATCTTAAATTTAACCGTATTTAATTCACTAATTTTATTTATTAAATGCAAAACATTCAAGCATTTGTCAATAGTGGTCGATCCTTCATGTAATTATTTCGTGTAATCTAATCCTAACTCTAACCCTAATCCTAACCCTAATACTAGCGTCATCGCAATCGACTTTCGATAGACCATTCATACGAGCTGTCTTTAGTATGCTTGGTGTAAAGCGGTCAAAGTTATCGTTTTATATGTATAGTACAATAACTTACATTAACATCTAAAAATAATAGTAAAATATATCAAAGTACTACCCATGTCATATTTCAACTCGTCAGATGAAATTCGGCTATCAATCGTACTGTCTTCTGTATGGTGACGGGCTGTCGTTTTTCCGACAAGACGACAAAATGGCCGACAGGTACGTGGTGTACATATTGGCTACAAAGCAGAAAACATCCGTTTTCAGCTTGGTGGCTTCAATTAAGCTTTATATAGATTTTACCGCACTATTTGATACGTAGAAGAACGACCAAAGTGTCAAACTTGTTGAATCCTTAGTGTCGATTGCACCAATCAGCTTTGAGAGAATCTTCGTTGTCCAAAGTCGAGGATGTAGAGTTGGAGCCTCCAGTTGGCCGCTGCTCGCAGACGTATCATTCCGTATGTCAAGCTCATTAAAAAAAGAAAGAACATGAATCGACTTACCGACCCTTTAATTTTTTTCTTGGATGGGCAAGCAAATTTGTTTTGACCTTTTAATCTTTCTTTCTGTCCCTCGTCATTACCTTCATCTAGTATCTCTGTTGCTTCGTCGCTTCGGTTTACCTCTTCCTATACCCCGCTAACTCTACACAACCACAGCCCACACACACCGCTCACACCCCCACCACCACCAACCAATGCTACCCGACCACACCACAGCTCACTCGCACGGACATCTAAAACTTGTACCCTTATTTACGTCGTCAGTTTCTCTCTCTCATAAATCATTTGTTGTTTATTTCAATTTTTCCCATTTTGTTCACCATATTAACTTGTTTCATTACTCGTTGACTGCCGATAAAACGCCCAATAAAGACCACTCCACACCATACATAAATTCTCCCAGTCACATTTCCCAAATATGAAATTAAAAAAAGTCAAATTTTAATTTACTTCTTTTAAAGTTTGGCAGAAGCGGGGTTCGAACTCACGGCGCAACGCTTAGTACTCTATGAGCCTAGCGCCTTAGACCACTCGGCCACTTGTCTTGTTATTCATTTGAAACTTATTTAAAAATGTAATCGCTACCACGTGACAAGCAAAGACAGAAAACGTATTATATTTTGGAATTTTATCATTAATGTGTATTATAATAGAGCTACCATTATTTATATTGTTGAATTCTCAAGCGCATCATTTCGAATTGGGTTTTATTCCTAAAGCCCGATACTGACTCCACCTGTACATTTTAATTTCATCGCGGGATGCTGAGATGTTTGAAAAGCATCGCAGCATCGCATACCGCTGCGAAGTGGAGTCAGGATCGGGCTTAATTCGAACCACCAGCATCCATGGTTCGATGTAGAGAGTCTTTCCTATTCAGAGGAAATATTGCAATTACACACCTTATTGCCTTTTAACAATAACCAATGACACTAGCACGTAATTCCAGTCAAGCACCAATCTTTAATCCTATTGTTGAAGAGGATAATAAGCTTATACTTATGTATAGCATTCGTAAAAAAGCTTAAGTCTTTGTTTGCTTTGGTAAAGTCCTGTTCAAGTGGTGGATTAACCAACAATTAACAATGAGAGTACATTCCTGATCCTCGTTCAGTTGGCGATGATTTGAAGTGACCGCCAATTATGACCATTTGATATTTCGTTGGGGCCTACCAGCAATGTGGGAAAAAAAAGAAATAATGTAGTGCCAAAATAATGTACCCTTTTACGGAAGGAGCAAAGTTTAACAAGTTACAACTCCGCTTCTGCAGTACGAATGTCAGCGGCGAATGTCAGGTTATTATTTCCCAGTCATGAAAAAAAAAATTGCAGGCAGAGGTGGGAATCGATCTCGGTACCTCCCGGTTAAAAAGTACTGTGCGAAACCACTAAGCCAACTAAATATCTGTCGTGAGATGCTTGACATTAATCTTTGATATTGCTGAATGGAACAAATCGCGGAATTAAATCAGTAATAAAAGAAGTAGATTCTTATTTAGCGGCCAAATTGGATAAAAGGGGAAATATTTGTCCCTGCTCTAAAGAAAATATAGGTTAGAAAATTATCAAATAAAATTAAATTAAAAATTGAGACTTTATATTTATTTATTTCACAAGGCGGCATTTTCACAGACAAACACTGTATACGCTAAAAACTCGACCCTCATTACTAGATGATGGCATAGCTCAGTGTTAGAGCATCAGACTGGTAATGTCAATATCGTTGGTTCGAATCCGCCTGCCAGCAATGGTTATTATGATTTTAATGCTACGCTACAATTTGTTCATTTTTTTTTCATTTATTTATTTATTTATTCATTCATTCATTCATTCATTTATTTATTTATTCATTCATTCATTCATTCATTCATTCATTCATTCATTCATTCATTCATTTATCTATTTATTTATTTATTTATTTATTTATATATTTATTTATTTATTTATTTATTTAAATAATTTGATATATTTGAAAGGGGTATTTGAGCAATTTGAAATTTTTACCCCTGTATAATCCTATGGGGTCATTTTGAACCCACTCCTCCCAAATTGCCAAAACCTATGAGTTTAAATCATACATAATGATCAGTACGTCAATCATGAGTGAACACCGGTTGGTCACTGCATTTATTTGGGAATGGGTAGGCACTGCAGCTTGATTCACCATCCACAACATGATAATGTGTGCACATGCTACATTATATACACTTGTAGGCCTATGTTGTTGTTGGTGTATAAGTAATGGCCTTGCAATTGAAATGCCTCAAGCTTTTAATCCGATATGCAGATTATCTATTTGTTTTCATGAATTGGAAGACATTCTTTGATGTATTACTGAGCTCAATGATCTGAAATTACTGGAGTGTGAGGTCAGCATAGTATTTTATTAACAGAAAGTATAGAGGCCCTGCATGAAATTATCGATTGACTCCAAACAAAGGATTTGAGCCGGTGTCCTTCAATCAAATGTCCATTCAATCAAATGTTGTCATCAACCTATTTGATTGCAATCATGCTTTTGTTGAATGCATTTGAGTAGTCCGCCATATTTACGGGATGATATGTCACATGCAAGGCCTCTATTCTCCAAATTCATTTCCTAATGTACGTGAGAATGATACAATAATGACATGATGAACATAATCATTGATGCATCAGTTTTTAAATTGACTAGGCGGTTACCATATTTGGCGGTTCTCGGCTGGGCGCGATTACCAGGCTGATGGTGACATGTCCATATGACAGTTTTTACTAATTTGACCTCAGATGACCCTGGCGACCCCAAAATGACCTTCCAAAAATTTGGCTCTAAATGTTGACTGTACCCACCAAGTTTCATGCCCATACGACAGTTTTAGTAATTTGACCTCAGATGACCCCTGGGTGACCTTGGATGACCCCAAAATGATCTAAACTTATAACTCTAAATGTTGACTGTACCCACCAAGTTTCATGCCCATATATGAGTTTTTACTAATTTGACCTCAGATGACCCGTGGTGACCTTGGATGACCCCAAAATGACCTTCAAAAATGTTGTTTAAATGTTGATTGTACCTACCAAGTTTCATGCCCATACGACACTTTTTAGTAATTTGACCTCAGATGACCCCTGGGAGCGGACCCCGGTGTCAGATGACTTTAAAACGAACATAAACATCTTCTTGACAGGACAGAACTACACCCACCCACCGAGTTTGAGCCCACGACCTAGTTTCATGCCCATATGACAGTTTTTAGTCATTTTACTCAAATGACCCCTGGGAGGGGGCCCTGGGTCGGATGACTTAACGAACATGAACATCTTCTTGCCAGGACAGAACTACACCCACCCACCCACCGAGTTTGAGTCCCGTAGGACCTAGTTTCATGCCCATATGGCAGTTTTTAGTCATTTGACCTCAAATGACCCCTTGAGGGGGCCCCGGGGTCGGATGACTTAACGAACATAAACTTCTTCTTGCCAGGACAGAACTACACCCACCCACCGAGTTTGAGCCCCGTACGACCTACGACGGCCTCACATTAGCAGTCACAGACAAAACCTAAATCTACAGAATATATCCATTACTCGTCTCGAAAGAGCTCAAAATAAATAACTTAGAAAATTTTCTTGATGTCCTTTGACATGTTTCCATAGTTAACCATCGTTAGCCATGGATATCTATGCTGTAGAACTGACCGGTGACTAAGTCCGATTTATTGGGACGTTTATCGACCATCAACGAGTAATGCTCTGCTGCTTCAATACATTGAATACACCTACTCATGCAACTCATTAGTATATTCTTTTGTTAATTATTAGTTGTCACTTTGCCACGTAAAGCGATGTTGTTGGTAAACTGAAACCATTGATCCATAGCTGCATCTTTTATGTGACCAGAACGCCACAAAGTTGATAATAGATAATATTTAATAAGGGTCACCAGATATATAATTGATGAAATCAAATCTCGACCGGTGGTTGACTGCCGGTTCCGGGTGGTTCCGTCGGTCAAGTGTTGTTAAAACGACTGACCAAGACGTATATCGTCCCATGAACTGGACGTCATCGACGATGTTTTCTAATTTCAGTCGAGAATGCTACTAGATACATGTAACCTTCATTAAAACAGTGTCCTTCAATTGGGTGGTTAGTTTACCCGGGAGGGTTCTTTGGTGTCCGTTGAAAACCCACCCATTGATATACTGACATCGCTAAAGAGGTACACCGAAACCCTTCCCCGTATACCTTCAACCAATATTTATTGTTAATGTTTCAAGTCATAACATGTCACCCTTCAAATAGAGCAATCCTTACCATAACAAGAGAATGGCAAGAGATGGCTACAACGTGTACGTTAACTGTAAAACCAATGATCTTCTTGACGCATGCAATACACATTAGTTTCGTATTCAAAAGAAACAAAATGTACTTTTTTATTTGCATATACTTATGCAGTTAGAGTACTTTATTGACGGCTTCTAGTGGGGACGAAAGTGCAAAATGATACTTTCATTACCTGGTTACATGACCTTTGACTTTTATTTGACGCGATATTATGCGTTTAATAGTATCAAATAAGTACACCAAGGTTGCGAAGTAGCAGACACGTTCCTATGTGAATGATATCGGCCCTGCAGCATATCGGGGAGGTGGTTGTGAATATCAATTGGTTATGGGTCCGGCTTTCTTGATAAATCAAACCTGTGTACTGCTACGAAAAGGACGATGATGAGGAGGAGGAGGATGATGGTGATGGTGATAATGATGATGATGATGATGATGATGATGATGATGATGATGATGATGATGATGATGAATTACATACTGATCTGCCCAAATCAGCCTTAAGGATCAGTGAGGCGAGAATCAGATTTGCAGAATACCGTTCAAGGAGTGAGGAGCCAGTGTCCAAATTGGTCTCCAGGATGGGGAAAAGGTTACCTGGAAGACCCGTCCTTACCTATCCTCAAGTCGGCGACCGAACTGTAGACATCAGATTTAAAAGACAGCGATGCAGGACAGAACCCTTTGGAAAGCCTCTGTGGTTCGCGAAAAGCATCCACCATTGCCAAACTGAACCGTTTAATATTATAAATCATATAGTGATAAAATAAAACACAGCAAAAAAATAAAAGAAAAAGGAAAAAGAAAAGAAAAAGAAAACAAAACAAAAACAAAACAAAAACAAAACAAAAACAAAAACAAAAACAAAAACAAAACAAAAAAAAAACAAAACAAAACAAAAACAAAACAAAACAAAACAAAACAAAACAAAACAAAACAAAAAAAACAAAAAATAAAAACAAACAAAAAAAACAAACAATACCAAAAACCAAGTTTTTCTACTCATTACAGCCATATCAAAATATCAATAACATAGAATGCTGACATGTTCCAGTTTTATGAAAACGGGTTATATATCGGCTAAAAATCTATTCAATTCATGAAATCACTACGCTTGGAAACAGGAAGACAACACATTATAAGTTGTCAGATTAATGTTATATTCATTTGAAGATTTCCGTAATGGGTTTTAAGTCCTTCTCTATATACGAGACATTTCTCTTAAGTGCAGACAAGCACACCTATTGTGTCATATTTAGAACGCAATAAATCTAGGAGACATAACAATGTTAATGCATTTCAAATCTATATCGTCTGTTGGCCGTAGGAATGATACCGGCAATGAAGTTTAAAAGTTGCCATGTATCAGATCTAGTGACCTGCTACCACGTAAGCGTATACTATGCATACCAGAGTGTATAGGATTCTATGAAATACACCGGTCGGTCAATGTTTCAATTTAGCACATGTTAATTTTAGGCCAAAGACAACATTTCTCGGAACACAGAATTTAGAAAAATATTACAACTGTTTTATTTGGTGGGCAATAAATACATTTATTTTACAAGATTTGTTTAAAAAACAATACTGGGTCACTTTTACCAGATAATTTTAGAACAGACAATCATTGTGATAGTTTAGAGTCAGAATATGCCACGGCCGCGGTGCATTTTTCACCTAATGGGACTTGAAATTAAATTCTAATTCATTCTTAGCTGCAGTTTAAACTTTAATACAGAGGTGATAATGGGTTATTATTATTATTTTATTTCATAAACATGGAGTATCAGTTACTATGACAACTGGGATCTTGATCGATCAAGAACAAAAGCTATTCAATAAGGTGCACTATTTCCAATATCGCACTTAATCCGCTACATGGCGCTAGTTCCACCATTGGCTAAATGTAACATTTTTGTTGTTTCGCCACCCCTTTGTGGTTTCACTACTTTAGGGCATCGGCAACACTGATATCAAGATGGGTTCAAATGAGGTTTTATTGTGATGTCAAACAGACGTGAACGGGGTTACGCATTGCATGGCGGCTTATTTCCTCGTTTTTTACGTTATCTACAATCGTGGAATAAAAAGGTATTTGGGACTCTAGGTACACTCTCTTGAAATTCCGTGCAGAATTTTTTATGATCATGGACATGACGAGCATTGTGTTTGGAAACAGACAAGGGGAGAGGGGTGGTAGTTTTCCGTTCTTTACCCGCAAGCGTTCCAAGATTGTAATTATAACACTTTGGGTTGGTTAAAAATGTTCATTTTGTTCTTTATACTATAATTCAGCGAGTAATCGTTACCATTTGGTTTAATTTCGTTAATGTTCAGGTTGCGTAACCCCATTACCTATTTGGTTAATGCTGGGGTAACGATTAGGCCTCCTTATCTCCTGTACTTATGTACCTATCATATAATAATCATTTCCGTTGTGCATTGTATACCTCCAGTGCTATTAGGGCAAAAAAGATGTGTCTCAAAGCTCACGAGCGGTTTGAAAACAAATGCGAAATGCGATTATTTTTTGGTATTTTTAACAGTTTAACCATATCGAGGGTTGAGAGGAAGAAAACCTCAACAAAATGAGCACAAAGTCGCCAGGGCATTATAGACGATACATGACAAAATTCATTAGAAAACAAAATACATTGTGGAGGAAATAATTGATTTTTGGAAGTCCAAAGCAATGAGCCAACTTTATGCTCATTTTGTGAGAGCTGGTCATAGTGAATTACGGCTTTCTGGTTCTGAACTCTCGATATATTAGTTGAAGTTGGTAGGGCGTCCGACTAGAAAACGGAAGTTCGTGGATTCGAAACCCGTACCAGTACATTTTCTTGCATTTTATTATTTGCATTGTGCGCTGGTCGCAATTGTGTTTATATGTCGTCTAGTTTAATTTTAATTAGGTTGGTTAACTGTTCAGTCTTCCGTTTAAAATATATCCAGCTTCTTCTTGTGGTGAGCAATCGTTCCCCATTGTGTTTATCTTGTTTTGTTTTGGTTTTTAGAACCAGCATAAGTCTGGCACGGTTTCCACCATACATTAACACAAAGGACCAGGGAACTTGAATAAATTACTGAAAGGCAACGGCAATGACGTAACGATCAAGAACATGTATCCTAGGTCTAGATGGCGAATTGTGCATCGTACAACCAATGTGTAACAAAATGTTGAAGATGGTGTAATGTACGATCCTCTTACAAAATTCCCAATAGAACTCCACATTAAACGGCCAAAATAGACATTGGGTGCTTTTTTTCCCGATTTACCTCGTTATTTTGGCTTAAAATGGACAGAAACCCAGTTGTTACTAATGATATTTCATCATTTTGTAGGTAGAATGACAAAATTACAATTTGACAAAAATCGTACGTTATTGTTTAAAGATCGTGTAAGTTATTTACTTTGTGATATTTGGATTTGATCAAATATAATCATGTCTACTTACAAACAATTTGAGGTTTATTACATTTTCTTAAAAATATTTACATAAGGGAGCCTTCTCTCTATACGTCTTTTTCCCACATCAAGGGGATTATGTACTGCAAATAGCCGACCGACGGTATAAATGTTGATGTGTGAAGCAGGGCATTTAGCTATTCCAGCTGAAATCCATACATCCTATGGAAGACATTAACAGAATATCCAATATATGGTGTGTGGATTTCAAATGGAGTCACTTATTTTATTTAACCCCATTTGGAATTCACATTCCCAGTCATTGGTGGTGGAAGCAAGGGCGACGGAGGGGACACGCCCACCCTCAAATTTTCCCCTTGGTACGGTCCCCCTAACAATAATACTAAAGGTAGAAACAATAAAGGAATAATGACCCTGTGTGTCTTCCTTTCTAGCCTGAAAACATAATATGGTGTAAAATTGCACAAATACCATCCAATAGCAAATTTCATCTCCATTTTGGGTATTAGAGTATGGTATGGTTGAAATGGGCTAAAATTGACATTTCCAGTAATGCACTCTAAATTTGAAGCTTTTAAATTAGATCTTACAGATTTATAATCAAAGCTTTAAGATATAAAATTATAATCTATAAGATTTATTTTGAATTTAATTGAAATTGAATGGGCCCTAATTACAATCCGAAGGATTTATTTTTTTAATCCTTGTAAAAGTAAAGTACCCGAACAAAATATGCCCCCCCCCCCCAGTTTATGCTTCTCTCTCCACTGCTCCCTGTGTGCTTGCCTGTGTTGAAGATTACAATCGTGTTTTCCACAGTGGGTGTATGGAAGTCAATCGGAATAACCCAATGTCTAGACGTACGATTCTGGTAAATTTACAGAGCTCCGGAAAAATAAAGATTATCATTATTATATTCAGATCAAAATGAAACAATACATAAATTGAGTGACCTAGATATAAGATATGTCCATCAATAAATGACAATATAAACTAGATGAAATATAAAATACTGTATATAATGTAAAATAATACAACACCTACAAAAATGAGCTACTAGCAGTTTCCCAGTATTTTTACAGAATGATTATGTTGTTTTGGGGTGTTTTTTCCACAGACACCCCAGCAAACACAAAACGTTTTCGACATCATTCGCAAAAGGTTATAAAAAGTTGTCAGAAAACGTTTAAATGTTGGGTTATATAAAGGGTATAAAACGTTTTAATAACATTCCAAAAACATTTTTGAAAACTTGATAAACATTCTAAACAGAATGTTATTTTGGGGTTGAAAAAATATTTTGCGAAAAATGTTTGCCCAAAATATTTGCAATAACGTTTTAAAAACGTTTTCATGACCTTTATATAACCCGACATTTAAATGTTATTAAAACGTTTTGAAAAAACATTTTAAGAACATTTCCGTGTTTGCTGAGTGCAAATATTTTAACATAATGTTATTTAAGTGTTGACAAAATATTTGGCAAAAAATGTTTCCAAAAATAGTTTACAATAACATTTTTTTTTTTTTTTTAAAAATATTGTTGTAGTGCGTTTTCATACAAAACGTTATAAAACGTTTTCATGACCTTTATATAACCCGACATTTTAATGTTATTAAAACGTTCTTATGTAAACCAAAAGCCAAAATATAACTTATTAAAAACGTTTTTAAAACCTTTTTGTGTTTGCTGGGACACATTATGCCTTTAAAAACTGTAGTTGTACGGTTCATATCCAATTCTGGTGGCATATTAAAAAAGTTCCTATAATAATATATAGTTCTTATGTGAGGTGCTAGATGAAAACAAATAAAACAAAAACGCAAAGTAATAAACAAAACGGTATTTAGCAAAAGTAGGCTAATTAAATCAATATCTTGTATGCCGGTTTTATTTTGTAAATTGTATAATGAAATACTATACTTCAAATAATACAGTAAAACTCGAAAGTTAGCTTACGTGCTTACTACCGAGTGGTTTTAAAACATACACACATGAAGACACCCATCCACAAAAGTGTAAAGGGTTTTGAGCAAATCATCGATACACATAGTTATATACAAACAAGCCTGCAAAAGTGTGTCTCAACCCCATTAGCTCAGTTGGTAAAGCATCGGACTTTGGTACAATTTCATGTTTTTAAAAGCGCTCGATAGTATACGTAAGCACATATGCTAACTATCGAATTTTAACGGTATATTATAATATGTTATAAATATAATATAATATAATATAATATAATATAATATAATATAATATAATATAATATAATATAATATAATATAATATAATATAATATGATATAATAGGCCAAAGGAGGCATTTCTGAAAATTGTGTTACTATAAATATGTCCTTATGCAGACATTAGGCTATCATATACTGAAAGCATACCTGGTTCTAAAGATATAAAGTTTTATGATGTATATTTCTTATATATGAAATATATAATGAAATATGATATAAAATGATATAATATAATAGAATAGATATAAATAGATTTAAATATCCCAAAAGAGGTAAGGTATAAAAAAACAAAAACAATCGTTATCGATTTGCATTAAATAAGGGAGCCAATTCTCCACAAAAAGTAATCTGCTAGTAATTTAAGGTAAGGTATTATCACAGAATAATATAAAAATATCATCGACCACAAAATTCTATTACTTCGTTGGTCATTTCAAAGTTGATATTTACTTATTACAGAAATCGTTTCATTTAAATTGAAATCTGCTTTCGCCCAGGGCGTGTACTTTTCCTGGTGTCGTGCGAAACGTTATGGTAAATGTGTGTTCGTTTGCATTTAAGGTTGATTTCAACCCTTGAATTATAAAAACCTTTGAGCATCATAACTGCTCAAATGTTGGTCTTAAGTATATAAAAGTATACATATTTAGAATGTCATTTTTTTCGGGCAACATAGAAATAATAAAATACATTTTTAAAATTTATTTTTAAAACCAGATATGTCTTGATTTTTTTTTTAATGTTGACCAAATTTTCGGAAATTTTCACATTCAACCATTTTTGGTTAAGTTGATCATAGATATTTATATATAGTTTTTAAAAATTAATTTAAAAAAAATTGACAAAAGAATTACCGAAAAATTGTGTTATAATTTTTTTTACCTTAAGATTTTCTCCAAATCTGTAAGCATTTTGCCTAAATTTGGATGTATCAAGTCTTCGCCATTCTAAATACATATACAAAACACTTTTGACCAGCAATTTAGCAGTTATAAGGCCCAACAGTTTCCATAATTCCAGGGTTAAGACCAGCCTTAAGGTGACTCTGGGATTTTGTGTTTCATGGCGGGTAGAATCGTGGGTTTGTATGCAGGTGTGTCTTTATAGAGATGAGATGGGGTGGGGGACATTATTGTGGAATACGAGTGTTTCACATTGTGCATAATTACCTTAATTACCAGGGTGACTCATTCAATCCCAGATATTGTTTTCCTACGATGCTAGTAGGATTTACAGACAGCCCGTCGTTACCTTGATTGGGACTGGCTGCGAGGTCATCATTGCATCGGCCTACATATCAAACGCACTATAGTTTTATTTACTTATCATAATGACATTACCAGTGCTCGTTCAAAATATATAAATTATGTTTTTTTTTATATGTGTTGGCAAAATGTGCATTGGCAAATTCAGATACGGGGTCATCCTTGTCTTCTGTTCCTCTTTAGGCAGGAACTTCGTATGAGACGTTGATTGCAGATGAACAGTTACTTGGATGACTTCCGTGTCTGTTGTTGGCTCTGTCAGTTTGCTTAAATTATTTTGATTTTCTTATTATATATGTAAATTTGTTTTATAATATCTAATATATGTGGATTATGTGCAGTGCAATCATTTTTTTGTAATATATATAGTGTATTTAAGTAAATAAAGGCATTTTGCCTGACATACAATGTTAAAAGATAAAAAAAAATGCACCATAGAAGATAGCAGATAGTGAAGTTTCATATTTGCTTCCTGAGATTGAGTTAATAATAATACTAATAACAATAATAATAAAAATGATAATAATAATAATAATAATAATAATAATAATAATAATAATAATAATAATAATAATAATAATAATAATATAATAATAAAATATAAACATATGACTCGCACTCAGGAACAACAACACTTTTACTTATTTATTTATATACACACCTCAGCTTAATCTACTTGATTGAATATTTTATAGCTAAAATCAGTGCTATTAAGGGCTGGGGTATGAACGTTTGGACAGTATTTATTTTGGGACATTAGAGCACATCAGACATATCGAATTGCATTCTGAATACGAAGAATGTCATTCTGATATCAAATAATTTTGATTTTTGAAATTCGCAATTTAATACACATTTTATGGCAAATCATTAAAATTGATATTTTTGATATTTAACAGTACTTGAAGTAAACTTTATAAATCTGATGATTTATACTTAAAGTGTATGTAGGCGGGATGAAAAGCCGACGATAAATTGAAAATTTTGACTTTTCGTATTGAAGATATGGATTTTTTTTCCCAAAAAAAAAAAAAAAAAAATTAGGTCTTTTGGGAAAAATCCATATCTTCAATATGAAAGGTCAAAATTTTCAATTGACCGTCGGCTTTTCCTCCTGCTACATACACTTTAAGAATATATCATTGGATTTATATAATTTACTTCGAGGACTGTTATATATCAAAATTTGAAAAATATCAAATTTTTATAATTTGTCATAAAATTTGTATTATATTGTGATTTTCAAAAATGAAAATTATTTGATATCAGAAAGACATGCTTCGTATTCAGAATGCAATTCGATAGGTCTGAGGTGCTCTCATGTCCCACAAAAAATACTGTCGAAACGCAATAAACGCTCATTTTAGATCCCTTAACCGCTGCACAATTTTTTATGTTACCATGCGAAGCACTAAACAGCTCGCAATGTCTTCTACTGCCCTCTATAGGATTGTTGTGATTTCTGTATTTCTAATTCCGTTCACGATATGCAGCTAGGCAGCTTGCCCGTTTTCAATTATGCTGCCCCGCTCATGTTTTCTTAGTTGTTTCAATTGAATTATATACAATCATGCAATCCAAACATTCCTTATGTAATGACGTAGTTTATTTTTCCTTTATAACTGGGTCATTCCTCCACAACATCGGCTGACCTCCTATTATATTATATCAGATTCCTTCCCGGAAGGGCGTGGAATAAATGCCAACTGCCAAGCTCAATCCACAATTTTTGATGACAAATTTGTTATGACTATGTTGTGATAGAATATGACCGGGAAATAAATGCAATATATTGGTTGGCTATAATGTTAATGTTGTATCATCGTATATAGTTTGTTTAAAATATCTTCCAGATTTACAATTATTTTGTTTTATTAATTACATATGGCCGCAGGAAGACCACAATACAAAACACAAACAGCATTATCATCATCTCCATCATTCTCATCCTCAACATTACTATCGTCATCATCATCATCACCACTACCATCATCATCGTCAATCATTAGCATCATCATCAACACGCATCCCTGATATAATTTTACAATACCACTGGACAGCGCAATGGATGGAACCAATACCCATCCGATAGCTATTGCCTCTCGTCACGAACACGTATCCTCGTCAGCATTTTATATTTCCAATGGATTACAACAAAAGTCACAATCATGATCATCGTCATCTTCATCATCATCAACATCATCATCTCCATTATTATAATCACCATCGTCATTACCATTGTCACCGCCACCATCATCACCATTTCATCATTACCATCATCACCATCGTCGTCGTCATCGCCGTCATCAGCGTCACCACTACCATCATCTTCCACGTTTGTTTGATGTGATCATTTATTGATGTTTTTAACAACAAAAAATACAAAATTATCAGTTCTGGATCTTTACCAACAGCTATCACATATTTTTAGTTATTTTAACTTTCTTTATCAATTTTTTTCCCTTTTCTTCTTTTTTGTGGTATTTTTATTCTATAAACTGCATATTTGTGTACAAATTGAGGGCGCTATTTACATATATTTTTAATTCAATTTAGTCCCAATAATATGAGTATACCCCTTATAAAGATGCAAACAAGATTTAATATAAATAGCGCCATCAGTGTTCAACTTTGCTTACAATCACCATCATCATAATATCATCTTTATAATCATCTTCTTCATCATTATACTCTCCATCTTCATTATCCTGATCATCATCATTATCCTGATCATCATCATCATCATCCTGACCATCATCATCCTGATCATCATCCTGATCATCATCCTGATCATCATCATCATCCTGATCATCATCATCATCATCATCATCATCATCATCATCATCATCATCATCATCATCATCATCATCATCATCATCATCATTATCATCATCATCATCATCATCATCATGATTCATTAGCATCATCATCAACACGCATCCATGATATCATTTTTCAATACCAATGGACAGGATAGTACCTTGGATGAAACACAATACCAATCCGATAGCTGTAACTCGTCGCCTCTGGTCACGTCATCATTTTATCCTTCAAATGGATTACATCAAAATGTAAGTCACAACGCACACTCCTTTTCTCTTCAAGTAGTCAGATTCAAGTCCGTTGATGTGTATATATTACAGGTTGTTTCTGCTACCCACGATAGTACTTTTATAGCATGGCCTTTTAAATTTACCATTTTCTAACAGACCTGATTACTTCACTCGTCCCAGTAAAGTAGATACACACGGATAGCGCAAGTCGCCGTGTGGGCTAGAATTTCAGTAGGGCGGCATAACCCAGTACGAAACGGAACAGAAAGGCTACTGGATAAAAGAGTGTGTTACACTGTAATGACACGATGCATAAAATCTACATCATCTGTTGTAAACAACTTGCTTAGTTGGTGATTTGATGGAAATTGGTATTCCAATGGACAATGCACCTGTGGAACTGATCTTAGACGCAGTGGTTCATTGTGGTATTAATGGATTTTCGATTCTGTCCTTCAAGTACATGAATTGTGCTTTAAGGAGTTTATGGAGTGATTAGAGGCAGCAGTGGTCAGCAACTATCTACAAAGTGTTGAGAGGCCTTGTGGGTTTGACACGGCGCATGTTTTTAAATCTCTCCATTTCAAATATTTCAGAATTGTACACATGACCATGTTTGGAATCAGCATGAAAAATGCATTTAAATGAGTACCAACACGCCTAGTTTTGGTTCAGTGGTTCTTGAGATAACTCTTGATATTTTGAGGTAATTTCTCAAAACTTCTAACTGCGAAGCAAAATCCTCACGTCGGGATTGACAAAATATGCCAAAGATAGATTCGTGATATGAGTACCGAATGGCACTTGAATGCAAACCAAAAGATCGCATTGAAAAGAAATCATTCAAAGTGATATTTACTTTCAGCGAATTAGAATCCCTTGAGATCAAGGACAACGGTTGTCAGATCATTATGGTGTGATTTGCTATTTAGTTAGCTACATGTGATATGAGTGTATGATGAGAATAGAGGAGATCCACAACACATTTTGAATTCCAACTTAACACTAATATGGATATATTGATGGCAGTAATGTTTACCTTTATCCATTTCAGATCCCAGAAGAACAAGTAGTATCTGTTGATTGATCATGGTGGCATGACGATATAGCTGTGATTTGAGTTCATAATGAGCGATGCTGGAACACTACGCATTCGACCTCACACTACGAGAACATCATGAAAATATTTTGTGAATAAATACGGGCATACTATCAGTGGATATGACGACTTGCTACATTAGCAATTTACAATTTTTCGTGAAATATACTGCAAGAGTAAAATGACACAATATACCGTGCGTTTTACAAAATCTATTTTACTGACATATTGTCTACCTCTTATCAGATCGGTCATAACTACCAGACTATAATATAATACCAAACTGTTTGAAATACGACCGTTAGTCAATACTCATAAGTGTGGTATTACAACTTAGGCATATGAATAAAAATATTACTATTGTAATTCCCATATGACTATTCCAGTTGTAGTTTATTATTACAACAATTAAACAGTCAATTGATTCCATTAACTTGTTATCAACTCTATTACCACACTGTGTGTCGTGTTCATTCCATTTTTCCCACATATGATACCTTTTTTGCCAATTTACCCGTCATGCATCTCGTTATTATACCGCCACCGATACGCCGTCAGTAGCCTGATGTAAGGGAGTGTTGTACTTAATAGTTTGGCTGGTTGGTTTGCATACAGTGTATGGCGCTTTCTCTTTGGAATTAAGGGTGTGCTCACCCGACTGTTATCTTGCCTTTCTTTTTTTCGCGTCTTGCAAAGCTGACACCGACCCATGGATGGTGCACTTGGTGCACATATCGCGAAATAATTTATTCTGAGATCAAACCAAATTATCTTCTGTGTCATCGATGTTATACCTGCATTATATTTAACCAATAAAGCAAAGTTACAAATTTCAAAATCACAGAGAAGGAGGCACCAGGAATCCCGCCGACAAAAGTGTTTGTAGAGTGGTTCTATTCGCTTGGAACTTTTGGGTGTTCAGTAGACAACTATCGAAGAGGACTACGTGCTGGGAATTATTTAGAATACTTTTGCAGTGCGATCAGGTCAGTTGTGTTGCCATAAGAGTAAAAAGAGAATCCAGATATCGGATCGCTTCATCATATGGGTTATTGTCCATGCCGCGGCAAACCTGGCTGGGCAAAGTGGCAGGCCCCAGCCTGAGGGTTTTGCGTATAGGATTCACATTAACAGCTCGGGGGTGTTACTGTATTGGGTAATATCAGTGAATATAGGCAGCCACGTGGCAGTGTGGTTTAGTCAATGACTCTCATGACAGTGTTTCTGCTGCTGCTGCAATAAAGCAGGCAATCTTTACTTGTTACAATCATGAAGCGATGTGAGTTCTCGAGGCGCAAGAAGCCGTATGCTTTAAAATAGCGTCACGTTGTCTCATAATACAAAAAAATAGACATCGCAATGTACCCGAACATGAATCGTCACTTGTCTTGGAAATACAACGCCGCTAGCATATTTTGGAATATAACATTGAAGCGAACCCGGCCAATGTATCGCTTCAAATCATCGCTACCCCTTAAGGAATATCTCAAGCTTACTTATTTCATCGTTACTGAACTTATCACTGGACCAACAGTTGTCTATGTCGTTTTTACATCTCTGATTCCGTAGAATATACAAATTACAATGTTTTCATCTGCTTTCACTTTCTTCTTCATCTGGCTTTTCGTAAGCCGTTGCCGGCCTGGAGGATTTTCACATGCTCTTTCCAATAATGTTACTGTTGCCGTTGTTACGGATAAAACCAATACAACTGGTAATACCACCTGGTTTAGTCAGTTTGATCAATTAGTGGATAATGCAATGGAAAATGTTAATAATGAAACACCCGGTATGCAGATAAATCTTGGTCCGCGTCTGTTGTCCAAATATCCGAACCCTATGGACGTTTACAAGGAAACATGTGAAAAATTAAATCGTACGGATGTCTCAGCAATTGTAGTAACTGCCCATGAAAGAACTACATTTAGTTTATCCGTTGCAGGTGGTTTCTTAGGCATTCCTGTTATAGGTCTGGGAACACGGTCGTTTTCTTTTTCTAACAAGGTAAGCCACTTTAAAGTTTTTTAATAAATATTATCATTTTTGAAGGTAGTACTGCGGTTTTTATTGCAGCAAATTTTTACGTTCGATGTTTTACAAAATATTATTCAGGTTGAAGATTAGTATAGCAACTTAATTATGTATGCAAGTTTTGCAGATGATAAAAACATTTGATACGAACAGACACATATCCAAAGGCTAGACGGGAAAACAAATATAGCCGAAGAATGTCAATTTTTTATATAGTTGTATTTGTGTTAGTTTTTAATAAAAGCGCACTTCTGTACAAACTCAAATGTTATAAACGTCGAGCAGTAATAGCACAGCTTGTTTTCAGATACTTCACCTTTCGAGTACAATAGAAAATATGTGATAAAAGCAATGTGTACGTGATGCTTTGATGTTAAGGTATTGCAAAATAATATCATAACGGCTAGAACAAAGTTCAGTCGTTTACTATGTGTCTGCTAATAAGTATACCGGTGAAATTGACTAACATAATGTTAATGAAATTACTAGTAAAGTAAATACATGGAAAGATATGAAATGAGCTACTTCATCCACTAGACCCTACTACCAGCGATGATGATGATGATGATGATGATGATGATGATATTTAGTAATACTAATAACAGTAATAACGCAAATAATAATAATAATAATAATGATAACACAAATAATAATAACAATATTAATAATAATATTAATAATAATGATAACTTTAATAATTATAATAAGAATAATAATAAAAATAATAATAATAATAATAATAATAATAATAATAATAATAATAATAATAATTATAAATAATAATAATAATAATAATAATAATAATAATAATAATAATAATAATAATAATAATAATAATAATAATAATAACAATAGTAAAAACAATAATAGTAATGATAAAACATAATAATAGTAATACTACTAATAGTTAGATTGTACCACTTATTTTCAATATGCATAATATATTATAAGTTTGCATGACAGTATGAATGAATATTAAAATTATTCATTAAAAAGACCAATACTGGAATTTAGTAGCGATAAAGTGGTATATTATTTGGTGCATTTTTAAAAGGCATTGAAGCTGTAATAATAAACCATCTGCACGTGCAGTCTTGTCAATGCCATTGTAAATTAACTGATTATAAAAATACAAATTCCGAGTGACAAGTTAATATCACATGCAACTATGTGTAAACTAACTAGTCATGTAACTATGTTTCACATATGTTCATCACATATAGAATAATTATTTTTAATGGAAATTTTACAGTCAGATGTAGTTGTGAAATTTATAAACACTAATAGAAACTGGCAGATGCACGCATTTTAATCCTGATGTTACATAATTTGAATTTCGTCAACACTAAGAGACAGAATGATAAACTAAATTTACTCTAATGCATTAAATGGGAATATTTTAAAGTCAGAAAGATAAATTTCATTAACTTAAGAGTCTAACTGTTGTTACGTTTGATTTGTTCCTATTTGCCACATTACCCTTTCTTTGGAATAAATAGTGATAAATTATTAGCCAGATGTTTGCCATATTTATGATTTATCGTAACAAAAGTTGTGAAGAACCGCTTTTGCAACATTTGTTGTTGTCATTTGTGTAATGATGCAACAGTTAATGACTTTTAATTGTCAAGTATCAAGATAATAACCTCTTCCAGTTCCATTGATCAAATAAGGCTGATCACCTAACGTCTATAGTTACGTTCTCAAATTCAAAAACAAAATAAAAATTAAATTATATGTGTGTATATGCTGAATAACAAGCAACGACCAACAAAGACGAATTAAAACAAATTTGCATTTACGTTACCTTTTTTGCATTAAACTATCATTACATTTCAGCTGCACTTTTTCTCTGGCATATTTTAGTGTTTTGGTCAGTGGTATTTTTATTATATTATTATTATTATTATTATTATTATTATTATTATTATTATTATTGGATCTGGATAAACAGAATAAAAGGTTAAACAGATGTTGACACGTGTTATTTTTGTTTATTTGTGCACTGAAGCAAAACTTGTATGGTAATAACTTCTTTCAGTTCCATTCATTTAATAAGCCTGGTCCCATAACGTCCTTAAAACAATATTGTTGTGTTCTCAAACTTAATAAACCTAAAACAAAACAAAATATAAATTATAATATAATATAAGAGCTGAATAACAAGCAACGTCCAACCAAAATGTATTAAAACAAATTTGCGCTTACGTTACCAATCATGCATAGCAAGGGTTACTGCAAAACATCCCTTTCTTCGATAGCTGCCATGTGTTATGACACTGCACTGGACATACCGCGGAAACATGACATGTTGCCTCAGGGGATCGACGCTAAGTCAGATACCGCGTGAGCAAACTCAAAAATAGCGCAAACAGCGCGAGCGTACACAAAAGAAACTTCGCGCGTAAGATAAGCGATGTCGCCAGGTCTGTACGCTGTACCGGCGTCAGCTGAATTCGAGTACGCTTAGAAGGCACAGGCATGAAAAATTCCAATCTGTGTATTAATAATCTAAGGCACTGGAGGTAGCAGACTTCTGTAACAGCAATGAAGCACACAAAACTTTGGAAAGCCATTACAGTTCGAGGACACCAATCGGACTAAGTAAGCAAGTAAGCACAACATAGAACACAGATATTATCAAAATTCTAAAAAAATTTGTGAACATCAAAACACTGTGCAATCTATTTAAGACATACTTCTGGACAACAACGGACAAACTTTGGAAAGCCATTACAGTTCGATGACACCAATCGGATTAAGTAAGCAAGTAAGCAAAACATAGAACACAGATATTATCAAAATTCTCAAATATTTTGTGAACATCTAAACACTGTGCAATCTGTTTAAAACAGACTTCTGGACAACAACGGACAAACTTTGGAAAGCCATTACAGTTCGATGACACCAATCGGATTAATAAGGAAGTAAGCACAGCATAGAATACAGATATTATCAAAGGTATACAGAACAGCTATTGCAGATAGGACCTTCTTGAACAAACCCATCAGTATATTCTTTAAAGTCAGTACCAGATATTTCGACTGGGACTACTATACCGACGGATTGAAGACTCTGCTATGTTGATGTTGAGTCTTCATAATAATCACTTTCTACCACGTGCCCTACTGCTCATAGCGCACCTGCTTCGTAACATTTTCTCTATTTGAATTAATGCAGGGCATGAACCTATCACTACATACCATCTGTACTTTTTCTCTGGGATATTTTAGGTTTTTGGTCTGTGGCATTTTTATTATTATTGGATTCGAATAAACAAAAAAATACATTAGGTAGGTGTTGGCAATATTTGCGAACTATCGCATGAAAATTGTGTAAAATATAAACAACCACAAATGGAAGTACACAAAAAAACAAACAAACAAACAACAACAACTTTGTTTGTTTGTTTGTTTGTTTGTTTGTGTACTGATGCAAAAGTTTTGATAATAATCTTCCAGTTCCATTGATTTAATAAAGATTGTCACCTGACGTCCTTAAAACAATATAGTTGCGTTCTCAAAATCAATATCTCTATTGTATAACTCTCATATGGATGCACGTGTATGTGTTGATAATGCATTTCACATCAAAACAAAACAAAATAAAAATTATAATATATATAAAAGCTGAATAACAAGCAACGTCCAGCCAAAACAAATTAAAACAAATTTGCGTTTACATTACCAATCATGAATATCAATTTATTTTCTTTAAAGTCAGTACCGGATCTTTCGACTAGGACTACCATACCGACGGATTGAAGACTGTGCTATGTTGATGTTTATTCTTCATAATAATCACTTTATACCAAGTGCCCTACTGCTCATAGCGCACCTGCTTCGTAACATTTTCTCTATTTGAATTAATGCAGGGCATGAACCTATCACTACATTTCATCTGTACTTTACTCTGGCATATTTTAGGTTTTTATTATTATTGGATCCGGATAAACAAAATAATAGAAGGCGATGGGAAATGAGGAACATGTTTCTATAATTATTTTTTTTAACATCAACAAAATATGCAATCTGTTTAAGGGATGGGGTATGAACGTTTGGACAGTATTTATTGTGGGACATTAGAGCACATCAGACATATCGAATTGCATTCTGAATACGAAGAATGTCCTTCTGATATCAAATAATTTTGATTTTTGAAATTCGCAATGTAATACACATGTTATGGCAAATGATTAAAAATTGATATTTTTGATATCTAACAGTACTCGAAGTAAACTTTATAAATCTGATGATTTATACTTAAAGTATATGTAGGTGGGATGAAAAGCCTTTTGACCTTTCGTATTGAAGATATGGATTTTTTCCCCAAAACACCAAAAAAATTAGGTCTTTTTGGGAAAACATCCATATCTTTAATATGAAAGGTCAAAATTTTCAATTGATCGTCGGCTTTTCCTCCCAGCTACATTCACTTTAAGAATATATCATTAGATTTATAAAATTTACTTCGAGGACTGTTATATATCAATAATGTGAAAAATATCAAATTTTAATAATTTGTCATAAAATTTGTATTATATTGTGAATTTCATAAAATGAAAATTATTTGATATCAGAAAGACATTCTTCGTATTCAGAATGCAATTCGATATGTCTGATGTGCTCTCATGTCCCACAAAAAATACTGTTCAAACGTTCAAAACGCTCATTCCAGATCCCTTAAAAGTCTCGAAATTCAATATCAAAAAGGCAACTGCATGAAATTACTATAATATGCATATTTATTATCTCTATACAAGTATGACACATAATAGAAATGGAAATATTATGCAGGGCATATAATGGAGCCAAATCACTGATTGTAATTACTAATTTACTAATATTATGCCCAACCATATTTTTATCAGTTGAATTTTTATTTATGACACTTCTATGGAGCCATTAATCAGTGCCGAAGTACTACTGTTCATGTGGACCCTATTTTGGGTGTAATGGGTTTGTTGTGGGCTTTTCTAAGAATTTTCTTTTGCATGCTTTAAAAAAAAGTTTCCAATATTACAAGTTTTCAAATTCTTTGCCAAAACTTTGTTCCTATCAAAATGTATTTGTACCACGAATACTCTCTTTTGTTTCTGAGTTGGGTGCTCATTTTACCTAGCAATAAACGCGAAACGAAGCAGGATTCTATTTTTACAATCTATTTTTATGATAGAAATTAAACGTTGTTTTATCAAATGTAAAATATCATAATGTATTCGCAATCAGGTCCACAGATGGCAAGCTGTGTCTTGCATGTATTAAATTATATTATAGCATCAAAATTGTTTTACCTAACCAACACAGATATATTATATGGAAATTACAAATTCTGTGTTACAGTTATTTGATATTTCCGTTCCCCGATTGGATTTTAATTTCACTATATTAGAAATCAAAACTTTTGTTAAACCTGAGCACCAGTGCGATCTATTATATATGAAATGATAATTCGATGCCTATAAAATCATATTTTCAATTTTGATTTGGAGTCGAATATTCCCAAAGTTTACATTACACTATCATGTATCAAGCAATGGTGTGATTTATTCCATATATTCCTTTTCTCTTGTCATTTTCTAAATTGGGTTTTAATACATCCTTATTTGGCTGTGAAGTATCATTTATCAAGCTTGAGCACGCAACAGCGTGGTATGATAAATGTGAGCATTTAGTTGTAATATCCGTACATTGCCATCTATTAAATCACGATCTTCCACTGCGTCTCACTATAAGACAATTAATGGTCTCACTTCAAATGGCGCAGTTCATTAACATCTATTTAACAATCCACGCTCAAAATTTGACCTTAAGTTATGGAGTATGAGTTTGTGTACCCCACACATTCAAAGGTCATTCTATGAGTACACACCAATAATTGTTGAAGAACTTTGTAAAGACAGATGAGAATGTTTGGTAACCAAGTCTAAGTAGATCGTCAACTACTCTTGTAGCTGGCATCTAGATGACGCCATTGCTTATAAACGGGGTCGTTTTAGTGCAGCTAGAAATCACAATTTAATGCTCAACAATCCACATACACCTTACGAATTATACACCGTATATCTTACCAGTTCAATGCTCTCCTGCACTATTCAGAGAAGCTTAGTCAAAGAATCAATGGGGTTCTTTCATTTTTATGGTAAATGAAACATTTTCTTTTGTTTATGACATAATGTATAAATTGAACCCTTGAGATTCGCCTGAACAAATTGCAAAGGCTTTAATTTAACCTTGAGGGCTGTTCATCTCTGCTTAATGCGATGTATTCAAGCACTAATCTAAGGCATGTGATGTACGTTGCAATTATGTGGAGTCGATTCAACCATTGATTCCACCATGTATCAGCAATACCTGGTATTATTGCAAAATTTGGAATGATATCAGACGAAGTAGCGAAACAGGGTAATATAGCTTCAAAACCTGTACGAAGTGAGGCAGATTGGGAATGTCATAAATAGCGTACCTAGCGAAACGGGGTAATATCTACAAAGCAACCACTGCCAAATGGTCGTATAGTAAATTGTTAATGCCAAAAGATTATGTAGTGAAACAGAATAATGCAAAGACATTAAATTGGGAATAGCAAAAGAGAATATAGCTAAAGAGACAAATGGACTTCACAACAACCGCCTTTAAATACTATAATAAGTTGTTGTGAATCAGATAATGTATCAGAGCAGGCTAATGTGAAAGTATTACAAAGTAAGAACGTCATAAGATAATGTACACAGCTGCTTACAAATATACTCAAGACTATTAAAGCATCAGACATGGACAATGGCTGTTCCAGTTGAAATCAATACACCCCTATGGAGGACGTACCTTTAATCTTCCACACAGGGGTTACCTGAATGTGTGACTCAATTTCAAATCTACAACCCCTCTGAGGGAGATTGACATCATGTCTTCCATAGCGGATGTATGGATTCTAACTGGAATGGCCCAATCCTGATTTGCATTCTTTCTGCTCTGTTCTTGTATATATGGTGCTGACCATATTGTTTTTCAGTTCACGGGACTACAGTACTCGGTAGTACAAGTGTTCTGTTCTATAGAACATCGCTGAATGAAATTACACTGAATTGCATCTGAATTACAATGAATATGTTGAAAAAAAAACAAGCTAGTAAGTCCGATCTTTTGATTTTCGTGTTTTACTACTAATTTTAGTAGTGTGGGTACTATTGCAAATTTGAAATGATATAAGATAGCGAACACGCGATCCCTTTAAATACAGTATTGCAAATTTGGACTATTATAAAAAAGATGAACTAGCTAAACATAAAAATACAATCAACTACTTCTAAAGTTGGAATGTCATAAAAGAATGTAGGGAAACAGACAATTTGATTGCAATGCAGACAAATAGGTATTATGACGAAGGGGTAATTACAATCCATAAGATAATGCAGTAAAAACATATCAAACTTCCACTTCCAAATATTTCCACTTCCAAAGAGGTTTGGAAAACCATCAGTGATACCACCTCCAAGTAATGAGTATTATATTTTGATTAATAATACTAATAATACATGTTATTGATTACATTTTCGCTTCTTTATACTTTTAAATGGACCGGTCCCACAAACTTAAAAATGTTCATAAAATTCAGTATCTCTCGTCTTACCAAGGAATTTTTTGATTTATATGCTTTGTCAATGTAGGCAATGGTACTACTCACCTTTTTAAATTATATTAAGTTAAACATTAAACCACTTAGATACTTTTATATTTTGTACCAATGGATAGCTGGGTGTCTCTGAAGAAAACTGTATTACCGGAAACTTTATTTCTGTAACGAAATCACCAACGTAATCTCAAGAAGAACAAAACTAAGTATCAATGGGTCTCACCCCACCCCGTACCCTCAAAACTTGATCGCCCAGCCCACTCAAAAGTAACCAGGTGAGGTGGCAGGTCCAATATCCTTTCGGTAAAAATGAGCGCAATGGATGGTTATAAGATTAGCCTAAGTCGTTTGGTCGCTAATTTGAACGTGTTAGTGTATTGGGAACAAATGGGTGGTACAACTGATAAGACGAGGTACAGTACATGTGCTTAGCACTGTACACCTAATCTTTATTCGGAAACAATTTAGAATGCTAGATATTATATTTCAAATTATTTAAAAAAAGTTACAGTTACGGGTACATTCTTGTACCAACGGCGTTTCTTTCCATTTCTTGATTATTACCAATTTCTTTTGATTATATTCAATTCATCTCATCTCCATCTAGGATCTAGGCATAATAGGTGTAGTTTTGTTGCCATTTATCTCTAAATATTTTCGAATATTAGATGGACAAAAGCTGTTTGTTGCCACTCATTACATTCCGTTTTCTGTATCCTTTGTCATGGCAAAATCAACAAATAAAAAGGCAGTACCTACAGCGTATGCAATATTGTTGATACTCCTTGTAATATTGTGGTCAGTTATGAGCATCATAAATGAAAACACAGTATCTGAAATGTTATCTGCTTGTAGATGCCGCATTTTTTACTTTACAAGCAAACTGGCTAATGAATTGTAGTAAAAAGGCAACATCTGGTGCGTTATACATTTGCAAATGCCGTGTTTCACTTTGCGATGACATACATGCTTTGACAAACGAAGGAATTTGTTGAGGAAACCGCAATGGACTATTCGATTTGAAACACATTCACCCTGAACTACCGTGTTGCCAAAAGTACAGAATCCAAAATGTTGGTAAATTTCATAACACCAATCTTAATAACATTTTTAGGTCGCTTTAAAAGCTCATTTTTGTAATGTTGGAAAGTAAATGACATTTAATAGCAATGTTTTTAAACGTGTCATTTGTAGATAAAATATACTTTTTATTTCACAAGCCAATCACAATTAAAATTCGTGGCGTGCATTGTCTGCCTTCATCTTGCTGTTACAAATGCATAAAATATTTTAACTTTTTACAAAAAATTTAATTTATCAATCTGTCGTCTACTCCAAAACTGCCACAGTAAATCATTCAGACATACAATAAGTTTAGATTTAATAGTAAAATCACCATATATGTACTCCTCTCCAAAGCCTGAATATAATCGTTGATGCATTACATGAATATATGTATTTCCTCCTCAAATAACGGCACCACTATATTTCATTATTACTTAAGCTATTGCCACTCACTGCCTTCCAATAATCCCAATAACGCATACCAATCGAGATTATTAAAAGTGGCATTGAATGCGAGTTAGATAACAAAAATATCATTGACCTTTTAAAGTCGAAATAAAACAAACAATGCGTAAGTAAAATTGAATATTAATATCAAGGGTATAAAGGCGGCACATATGTCACATAATTGATCTACCAGAATTAGGGCATTACCGTGAAAAGTCAATTTTCAGAATTTTGCATTGTGATAAATAACATTTAATCAGCTGCATATCTACGTAATTGTTATCGAACTGTGACATTAGAAATCCAAGCATTGGTTAAAAATATTGGGTTTTTATACAATAAAGATCATAAAGATTGGAAAAGTTAATCATCTCATATCTTAGAGCAATTTTAGCGACATTAACCTCATTTTGTTCGATCGGTTCATATAGTTAATTATACAAATGGGGCACATGTCGGTAGAAACCAATTTTGATCTTTAATCTCATTAAACTGTTTCTGCAACAGTAGTAACATATTAACTTGCGCAAGTAGGTTGACCTTGAAGTTTGTGCTTATAGACACATTCAATCAGCAATAATCGATTAAAACCATAGCAACTGATGTCAAAATTTAGCTTTATTTTAAAATTAACTTTACCGACAAATTTGATTAATATATTGAATATAATTTTCTCATTGACCTACTCTTTGGATTAATTCTCTTCCAATTCAATCGCCCGTGGTTATATCGCAATCATATTAAATGAACAATTCAATTGCAAATATTATCATGGGCTTCTTATTAAAGAGGACCTCTTGTGCATTCTAAATAAGTGATCATGTATAATGTAATAAATTATAGTTGTGTGCCGGTGGTTATCACAGTACTGGTGCAGCCGGTCCGTGTGTGTATGGTCGAGCATTCGTCAGATGTGTCTCTAAAATCATCGGGACTGCAGTCCTGATGCGTCCTGATGAAGTCAGAAACACATCTGACTAAAGCTCGACCACTAACATACGGACCGGCTACACCTGTACTGTAATAACCGACCGTATGTGCGTTCGTAGAAATACTATAACTTATTATAAATTACCGTCGAGACAGCATATCTACTAAATGTATAATGTAGTTTGATACTTACATAATAAGCTCCCTCTGAAAGTCAATATTTATATACATATCTTATCGGCTCTCCTAAACCACGACTCAACTCTCAATATTTAGTAACTTCCTTCTGAAAAGCAAACATTTATGTACACATCTTATATTTTCTCTTTAACTATGGTAGCTGTTCTCTTTTCCTGTGATTTTGTAAGTGATTATGTAGTTTTGCGACTTAACTCTTAAATATTTCATAAGCTCCTTCTAAAAAGTCAATATTTAGCTACACATCTCATTCGTTCTCCTTAATCACGACTGAACTCTTAATATTCAGTGACTTCCTTCTGAAAAATAAACATTTATGTACACATCTTATATGTTCTCTTTAACTATGGTAGCTGTTCTCTTTTCCTGTAATTTTGTAAGTGATTATGTAGTTTTGCGACTTTTAAGTTTAATTTTTTTATTTAAGAGTTAAACCTCTTAGATATTCCATAAGCTCCTTTTAAAAAGTCAATATTTAGCTACACATCTTATCCGTTCTCCTTAACCACGACTTAACTCTTAATATTTAGTAAACTCCTTCTGAAAAATAAACATTTTTTATTTCATGTTTTGTATATATCGTCAGCCACTCTGAGCTGATTTTAGAACCATATTTTTAAATGATTAAAATTTAAAAAAATATCAACTACGATGAACTACTAATAACGAGTTTAACCTACCAAGTTTGAAGTATTTGCGGATCCTGTTAGCGGAAGGCCAATTGAATTCCAATTACCTTTTTAATGAGGTGAAGTGTTTAACTAATTACCATTTTACTTGCCGACTACTTAATTACGCCAATCAAGTAACTACTTACACGCTCCACTGGTTTAAACAATCAGGATGTAGCCTTATATTGGTTTCATATTTAATCATTATGGTCACACGTTAGGGATATGCTACATAAGCTTGAACACGACTTAACTCTACACGTGGGTGTCGACTGCAGACGACATTTAAAAAAAATTAAATCAAAACTTGCAGAATTGTAAATTTTCGTGACCATATTTGGAATCACCATGAAGAATACATACAAATGAGTACAAAGAAGCCGAATATTGGTTCAGTGTTTCTTAAAATAGCTCGTGATATTTAAAAAAAATATCTCAAAACTGGAACTTTTTATGAAGCTTATGGCTAGCACGCCGAGTATTAAATTAAAGGGATTTGCAATTCATTAGAGAGGCGGAATTAACTATTTAAGATTCATATACCAGCTTCCAGACTGGATGAATTAATCACCAATTGGAGTATGCTGGTACACGGGAGAATTTTTGAGTTATGAAATGAGTTATGGAAATATATATGCAATCACATCGTGACGGTGTCGACAAGGTGAATTATAATGTATTGTCTCTGAGTGGCAATTGAATTAAAAGGAGCTTTTTATATTTGCCTATGCTGTAACACATGTATGGCGAAACGAATGTGCTATTCTTACAATACAATAGAAATAAACAAACTTTATTTATTTCAATGGCACACTCTATTCAAACATATTGCTCTCATCTATGTTTTGTTTAATTTGATGAGGATATTAACAGTACGTTAAATTAGTAGTAGACGACTTTATTTCTCACTTAGGGTATACTCACATAGCTCAAGAAATAACAAGGGTTAATATTATCAAAATGGGCAAATGAACTAGCAAGAGGAAAAAACTATTGATGTTTGTTTATCAGTTAAAGGTGGTTTATATGTGTGTATTTCTTCGCTTGAAAGAAATACTGCGATTTGATTTAAAATAGTGATAAGAAGTTTAAAAGAAAAAACCACATTCAGGATTGTGTTATTACTATTTTTGCGACAATTTTGATGATAGTTGATTTTCCATTTTTGGATTACCTTAAATGTTTGCTTACCTCCTTTTTGGTTATCGTTTTCAAAAAATGTTTTATCCAATACAAGCAGTTGACACATAAAAGTTGCAAATATCAAATATTCCGAAATGTGCCTTAGTGCTACAACTTGCTTAAACAGTTCGGCAAAGTGGTTGGTAGTGTTGATTTACCTTTTGCCGGATTTCCTTGAAGAATTCGTATTTTCTTTTTGTTTGTCATTTCAAATGTGTGTTATGCAGAATTGTTTTTGAAACTGCAGAAATTTTGCCCATTTTGATAACCCCTGTTATTTCTAGCGCTATGTGAGTATACCCTAATGTAAGGTGAAAATTAAACAGTTGGATACGACTTGTAGTTAGTGGTAGTGTCAAATTTTCAGTGTTTCCTTAAATACACTGTTTTTTTATGCCATGTACCTCATTATACTGCGTACTGAAAATGTCCGAAAGAGCTTGCACATTATGACACTGTATTGAATCCAAGTTACAAATATACCTCATTTTGACTTTGTAGGCAGATTAATACACTTATCCCCCAAATATGAAGGCAGCATCCGTTTTGCAACACGTTTATAGATTCTCACTTGGTAGGGCATTAATGTGGGTGGGTGTATTTCTTTATTATATACTATTAACCGAATCCTATTTTGGTAATTTGCCGTTTGTCAGTTTAGCGATATTACATTCAGTAATAAAGTGGCAAAGTCTTTTCCAGAGCTGCATTTCAAATATACGCTAACAGATATGTTATAAATGAATTAATTGAATTACTATCAAGCTAGTTAACAGTAAAACTGCAGCAAACTTTCGAAATTGATTCTTCATTTTATTTTAGATTGGTAATGGTGTCATGATCTTCAAAAGCTTATCTTATCGTGCTTAAATACAATGTATGTTGCTTTGAATTTGACCACTAAAATTCAATAAGTAATGACAACCAATGCATTCAAATTATGTTTGTACCTTTATTAAATATCCAGCTAAGCGCTCGTCTGTTGAAGAACTAACATTTTGTATCAAACGGCTTTCACCACATTGTACACTTAAAGGAGGATTTCGTGATCCTAGCATCCTCTTTTTATGACATTTTTCAGTAGATATCCACGAAAAAAGCTTATTTCCAAAATTTCAGACAATGTGTTGTAATTTCGTTCTGGTGCACCAGAACGAAATTCAAATTTGGCGATATTTTTGCTAAACGAATTAATCTCCAAGAAATATTTGGTACATAAACATTATGTAGCCAGAGGTATCCAGTGGTGTAAAAATCTCAACTTATTTTGGGAAAAGTGGGGGGATGAGGCTGTTGATCACGAAATGCCCCTTTAACTATTCATCAACTAAACACGTGTTTACACCTTCTTCGTCAATATCCTCCTATATTTGGTATCAATATGCTATAATTACCTTTAAATTAAGATCAATTAACACCAAGCTTGTGCTACACATTTTTTGTCCTTAATAAGCATTAATGCATTGCTTCGTGCACACTATACATGCTATAATGAGTATAGTATCCCGACTCTGTCATTGGAACCCATTTGGTGACCATTTGCTATCAACTGTTTATGACGATATGCTATGTGTCAGTAGAGAGCTTTTATAAACATAGAGAGGCCTTGCTAATTATCTTTCCAACATGCATTATATAGAACAAATAGCTGAGTTTATACTTCTGTCGCTTACATCTAGCAATTATTGGCAGATACAAATGTTACAAATACATTTTGTAATAAAAGTATCACACGACTTATGAGCAAGTAAAGTATGAGCTAAACATTTCTCCAAATCAGTGTCCCCTTGAGCATTGAGAACTAATCCGCGACCAAATTACTACGTAAAGTTAGACATGGTAATAAGGCTTAATATGATAAATAAACAAGAGGGACAGTGTGGATAGAACAGGGAAGAAATAAAGCTACGTAAAGCAAAGATGGATCTAGTGCTCTCATTTATGTGGTATGAACTGCCATTAAAACCAAATATTATTTGGTCTAGACTTGTCAATTATTGCCCTGTATATCTTAGTGCAAATGGTGTTTGAATTATCTACAGTATAAGATTTCTTGATATTTGAATCAAAGAGCTTTATTTGACTAATGTTAATAATTTATTATAAACGGAGATATAGAAGTTGATCGTCCATGAAAATCAGGAGAAGCCAGAAATCGAGAAATTAGAATTATTCACCTCCTTATATTGCATGAGAGAATAATATTTATTGTAACATAAGTAGGGATAAGTAATATTATGTGAATATACATTGGGCAGTTCCATCTATGTACCTTTTTCCTGGGGTCGTTGGGAAACATTTTAAGTGTTTGCATAATTAATGTTAACGCTTGGCTCTTTGTTATTACTAGTTTGTATTAAACTACACCCGCTCATAACATTTAGATTTCATACATTACAATCTTTTAAACATAGCATGACCTTTGCACGTCTTAGGTACAAAAACTCATCCTGCTTACTTGAGGTCAAATCTTGTGCTATGCTTGTTTAATGAGAGCTTTTGAGCTACGCCATTGGGCATAATAACAGTATTTCTTGTAGTGGTATTCTCGCCTCTATATGCCACGATAAAATTCGTAAATATTCAACACCAACATCAAGCAGCATTAGACTGCCTTAGATAAGTTAGAGGGAATTTAGCAAAAAAATCTGGGTCATTTCCGGCAATGTTTTATCACCGACACCTTGAGGCATTTTTACTGTGTTGTAGACTGTATTTTAAATCATACGTGGATTTTACAAGTAAAGCGCAAGAAATATTGGCCGCTTCAGCCAACATACGTGACACACGTAGATGCACGTCAAATGTTGCTCCGAGTATTAATACATAGTCGCGAAATGTTTGAACAAGGAACATACATTAACAAACTAATCTATTTTCTATCATCTTGGGAACAGTTCTCAAGTTAGTCGAAGCATTTTACTTGTCATGTCAAAGTTGTTTAAATCGTGGTTCCATAAATGACTTGAGTTGCCTATGTGACCATTTTAAAAGCAATCTGCTCTTTAAACCACCATTGCTTGTCTTCAAGCACCTACGTGAAACGTGTTAGAAGTAGTTTGAAAGTTAACTACGTATGTGCTTGTTACAAATGTTAGCAAATATTATAAATAATATACAACTCACGTAAAGCTTTTTTTCACAATTTGAATTTCCCATAATGCACTCTCTTCGGAACCGGGGTGGGAGCTGGAGGCCCAGCATTCCCAAACATTTCGATAATGGTCAAGTATCATAAGCCCCAATAATGTATGATATAATTCGTAGTTTTAGGGTAAAATTCGTAATTTTAGGTTACAATTATACTTTCAAGGCATAATTCATACTCTATCGACAATTCATGTAAAATGGATGCATTTCAAAAGTTAGCCATGGTAATGTGCATGGACATCTCTTCCCTCGCCTACCTCCGACAGCGTTTCAGCGTTTCCTTATTACATTGATCCCCCCACACACACACACACACAATAATTATTCTAATATCTTCCAGAGTAGTGCATTTCACTTAATAACCAGGAAAAATAATGATAATAATATAGTATGTTAAGGTAAATCTCAACGAATGGGACGTGCACATAAAAAGAAATCCTTAAATTTCCATGTCTGCACCGGTTAACCCGCCGCAAGTGTACCCCCGTATGAACCAAGTGAAATGAATTGAGCTTAATAAAATTTGATCTGTAAACTAGTGGAAAGCATTACCAGTAGGGACGTGTTGAAAACTACTATATATAGTTTATATATCATCTAGGTACTAAGATACCGCCACGTTCGTATGGCGTGTGTATGTCTTATAATCGATATCATATCAGGATTTGGTTGCATTAATGATCATAATATTATTCTCAAATTTACCGACTCGGTTTTTTCCTTATTACTTTTTTTTTTTTTTTTTTTTTTGAATTTCAGTTATTTATTCGTCCTGGTCGATTAAGTAAGACCATTTAGTGCAGCGATGTGCAGAAAACGACAGTATTGAAAAGACCAAATAGCGGGACAGTAAAAACATAGCGAATGTCCTTGCTTGGAGCTAGACTTGCCTAAGCTATCATGTTTATCCTAAATCTTAAAGATAATCACCCGTATTCAAAATTTATACAAGATTACTTTGAAACAATTCAGCTTAACACTCACGGGTATATTACTATACGATTCTATTTACGTTTCTTCTTTCAAATGGAATTTAACTTGACCTCAATTTCAGGGGATTCGTTACAACTTGAGCATTTATTTCAGACTGGATCAAACACCATACAAGCAAACAGGCAAGCAAGCAAGCAAGCAAGCAAACAAGCAAGCAAGCAAGCAAGCAAGCAAAAGCAAGCAAGCAAGCAAGCAAGCAAGCAAGCAAGCAAAGCAAGCAAGCAAGCAAGCAAGCAAGCAAGCAAACAAACAAACAAACACACAAATAAACAAACCGTGGTCACTATTAATGAACCAATTTAATTGTGACATAATTGTCATGTAGGCGATTTACAGTTTTAAAGAAACCAGGAATATAAGTGGGTTCAATCTCAATTTTGAAAATCATTTTACAGAAAGACTGTGAGCTTGTCCCTTTCATTTGATATAGCACGTATTTATAAAGCTCATGGATTGTGCATCCTCTCTACCCTTAACATTACTCGCTCTCTATTTGACGCAATATAAAGCATAATTATGCGAAACGGCATCTACAAGGGAAGAGGCTGTTTCTTATGGGAAAACTAACGGAGGAAAGTAATAGATTAAAATGTTGCGACACCGAAAGGGAATGCCCTTGAATATTGAAGCACCGGGGTGAGAGTACGATCTTAGTCACGAAATGTAAGTGAATCTGTAAAGAAATCAGACACGCCGTCTTAGTATATAAAAAGGATCACCGTATATTGGTAGTTCATGTGTGATTTATCTTAAAAAGCAACCAACATAGAAAATACTTACCACGGCAAGCATTGATATAAGATAACCATCGGACTCACTGTAGTAGCGTTTATTAAATTAGTGCGAGGAGGGATAGAAATATGCTTTCTTTTAGGGATTCTGAGTTAACTGAACCATGGTCAAATCTCCTTCATTGCGTAAAAAAAATCTGTTGATACATTAATTTTATATCGGTATGAATGTTTCACCCTATATATCCTGCTGTGGATGGTAATGTTGATACCTATATGACGATTGCCTTACATAAAATGACGATAGTTCTGAGAAGCAATTATCATATACCGTAAAACCTCGTCTACAAGCATATAGAGCGCTTCTGATGAAAGTTACATTAATCCAGGCGCCATTATGAATTTTGAGCAAATAAATTACAGATCCAAGCATATACAAACAAGTATTATTGTAAGACCAATCTATTGTATTGGCATATTCACGCTTGTTTCATATTAATTAAGCTTTCATCAAAAACGCTATATGTGACCCGGCAGCACAAACGAGCCGTAAATTCCCTAAATTGTATTCTGTGTTACGGTGTAAAATGTGTACGAAGGTCGTATTCATCGATAACTTAAACTTATTTTAATAGTCAAAAACTAATCAATAATCCTATTGTTGAAGTGGATAATAAGCTTCTACCTTAGATGGCCGGCTATAGAACTTTGAATAGCTCTGGTCTTTGTTTGCTTTTGCTAAATCCTGTTCAAGTGGTGGGTTACCAGGCATTGTATTTTGTACAGGTATGCATAACCAACAATTAACAATGAGAGAACTTTCTTAAACCTCGTTGACTTGGGGATGATTTGAAATGACCGCCAATCATGACTGTTTGATATTTATTGCCAGCAATGTGGAAAAAGAGACACATGTAAAAACGTAAAAAGCTATAATTTTGTTGAAGGAGCAAAGTTTAACAAACCATAACCCCGCTTCTGGATATCGTTTGAAGTCAAATGATATACCATTTTTAAGTTTATGATGTTTATTTTTAAACAAGAAATAAAAAAAAAAATTGACCGGGGGAGGAATTTACGGCTCATTCGCCGTGGACGGTCACATAAATGCTTGTAGACGAGGTTTTACGGTATTAACACTCTTCTATGAAACGTCATTATGGTAATTCTGTTTAAATAAATGTCAAATAGTGATTAAAACGCATGTGCCTTGTTTGAGTAAGTACACTATGATTCCAAGTTAGTAAGAACGCAGTATCTGCTTCCTAACGTGTTTGTATATATACTGCATTTGTACTGAGGAGAGCATCGATTTAGGAGAGTGCCTTTCCTTATTGTATGACAAATTCAACAAATTGTGTTTTTTATAATGTGTAGATTGTGAATTTGCAATATTTTGATGATTTATCATGGGCTGTGGTATCATTGGATTTATCATTCGTGTAGCATCTGAGCGACGATGTATTTTCCACATCTGCATTTAACATACATCCCAAACTAGTGGATTATAATTCTACTAATTGAATATTACCAGCTTGTTAACACCTGAAAAGCATGCAACAATGATTAGAAATGGTCAAATTCTTCATTTTTAGTTTAGATTCGTGGGGATGTCGCTTGATCGAGTCATAACATTAGGATATTTAACAGAATAACATTTGGCTTCATAGTCTTAAATGCGTTGTTTTTAAAACCAAATTGAGTTTTTAACTGGCATGTTTTTATTTATTTATTTATTTATTTATTTATTTATTTATTTATTTATTTATTTATTTATTTATTTATTTATTTATTTATTTTTTATTTATTTATTTATTTATTTATTTATTTATCTATTTATTTATTTTATTTATTAGTTAATTAAAAAGGAGCTGTTGGAAACTGCTTATACATATTCTAGTAGTATAATTTAAATTTGGTTAATGCCCAAGTTTTTCATTCAAGCAGGATCTTTATCAAGGCAGAGTGAAAAAACACACATTTATATACAAAATATAGACAATAGTACAGGAACTGATAAAACAGATGTGATAAAATGATTATCGGCTACAAAAGCTGAATAGATATAAAATTGAATGGGTAATGATGAGGAACGAGGATTATCTATTCATTCATTTATTTGCTTATTATTTACTTTAAATTGTAAACTATCAAAAAGAATATGCAGATAAAAACCCGTCTTGTCACTCCAATATCATCTTGCTTCATACAATGTATTTCGGTTTGAATTTGACCCCTTAAGGGTAATAAGTAATTACCAACCAATTCATTAAAATTATGTTTTGTCCCTTTATTAAATTACCTGGCCTGCTCGGGCTAATAACGCTCATCTGTTTAGGAATTAGTATCACACAGCTTTCAACACACTCTACAGTTATCTACTCATCAACTGGACACGTGGTTGCATCTTCTCCTTTAATATCTCCCTTTATATGGTATCAATAAGCTATAATTACCTTTAAATTAAGCGCTATAGGTCAATTAACACCAAGCTTGTGTTACACAGAGAAACGTTGTGTCTTTATTAAGCATTAATACATTGCTTCGTGTACACTATATGAATACGTATAGTATCCGAGTCTGTCATTGGAGCCCATTTGGTGACCATTTGCTATCAACTGTTTATGACGACATGTTATGTGTCAGTAGAGAGCTTTTATAAACATAGAGAGGCCTTGCTAATTATCTTTCTAACCCGTCTTATATAGAGCGATTATAGTGAATTTTTACTTCTGTCGCTTACAGCAAATTATTGTTCACGCACCAATAGGCTGTGTTACAACTTGCAATAAAAGTATAACACGGTTTATGGTTTAGCAAAAAGTCGCTCCGAAGTATAAACTAAACATTTCTCTAAATCAGTGTCCCCTTGAGCATTGAGAACTAATCCGCCACCAAATTACTTCGACAAGTTAGACCATGGTAATAGGGCTTAATATGATAAATAAACAAGAGGGACAGTGAGGATAAAACTGGAAAGAAATAAAGCTTCCTAAAGCAAAGATGGATCAAGTGCTCTCATTTATGTGATATGAACTGCCATTAAAATCAAATATATGTTGCTTTGTCTAGACATGTCAATCACTCGGAATTTCATGGTATAATATGGTGTTTCTGTATACGATTTCTTGACATTTGAATCAAAGAGATTTTGCCTTAGCTAAATAGTCCTCTTTCTTTCATGTTCTTTCTTCCTTCTTCTTGCATTGTGCTGCATTGGGGTGCCACAAATGTCACGTGTAAATGTCACGTAAATGTCATTATCGCCAAAACTGTGTTTTTCACCAAATGCTACTCCTTCCACACATTAAATAGCACAATTGAACACATGCATCGCCTACAGCTAGTGTCTGAAAGTTGTACAAAGAATTGGGGTCTAATGTCATTTAGGGGTCATTTTCGGTATATAACCAAATACCTTTAAACTACTGCTGTGTCCGCAAATTACATAGTACAGTGACATCACTTGGTCACTAAGACCAATTGCTAATGCCACACATGTCACATGACCAACTCGAGGTCAACGGTCACACATAGATTATTATGGCAGCAATGCTATTTCCTGTGATAAATAATACATATAAATAAACAATAAAACCCAGTGTGTGAATGTTGAACACAAATTAAATTTTAAAAAAAAATTAATGTCCTGATTTTATATTTAGAACAATGCCGTTTTCAATAAAATAAAAAAAAACCCACATCAGTGTTATTAAAGTGAAAATTACCAGTGCTGGAGCTATAGGCAGATGCGGAACAGGTGGGCATCACTTAAACCCAGTGTCTAAACGTTATACAAGCATTGGTCAAAGGTCATGGTGGGATCATCTGTGCAATACAATACATATAAGGAAAAGCTAATGACATTGGCTAAGGGTCGTGCTTTATGAACACAATAATCTCTAGTTTGACCCATGTTAATTCAACAGGAAAATAGAATTGTTCACCTTATTTTTGCACGAGAGTATATTAAATAATTATGGTATAAACAGTCAGGATAAAACAATATTATGTTATTACACAGTGAACGTTTTTATAAATGTACATTTTCTACCCTATAGTCGTTGGGAAACAATTAAAGTGCTTGCATAATATAATATTAAAAATATTTGGCTCTATATTAATATTAGCTTTTATTCAACTTCACCCGCTCATTACATTAATCGCATACATTGCAACCTCTAAGACATAGGTCCTGTGTTGAGTACAACAACTCACCCTGCTTACATGAGGTCAAATCTTGTGCTATGCTTGTTTAATGGGAGCTATTGAGCTATGCTATTAGGCATGATATAAGTATTGCTTGTAGTGGTATTCGCGCCTCTACTTACCATAATAAAACAGTAAATATTCAACATCAACATCAAGCAGCATTAGACGGCCTTAGATAAGTTAGAGGGAATTTAGCATCAAAAAATCTGGGTCATTTCCGGCAATGTTTTATCACCGATACCTTGAGGCATTTTAACTGTGTTATAGACTGTGTTTTAAATTATATGCGGATTTTAGTAGTAAAGCGCGAGAAATATTGGCCGCTTCAGCCAACATACGTGACACGCGTAATGCACGTCAAATGTTGCTCCAAGTACTAATACATAGTCGCGAAATGTTTGCACAAGGAACATACATTAACAAACTAATCTATTTTCTATCATCTTGGGAACAGTTTTCAAGTTAGTCGATTTATTTTACTTATCATGTCAAAGTTGTTTAAATCGTGGTTCCATAAATGACTTCAGTTGCCTATGTGACCATTTTAAAATCAATCTGCTCTTTAAAACACATTTGCTTGTCTTCAAGCACCTACGTGAAACGTGTTAGAAGTAGTTTGAAAGTTAACTACGTATGTGCTTGTCACAAATGTTAGCAAATATTATAAGTAATATACAATTCACGTAAAGATTCACGATTATAATTGCTATCCGATTTCTTAATTATGACATAATTATCATGTGGTTACAGTTACGTCTATAATTTGGCTCAATTACATTTTTGAAAAACATTTTATAGAAAGACTGCGTTGTTACACACCTTTTGTTTGGTATAGCACGTATTATAAAATACATTGATTTTGCATCCTCTGCCCTTAACATTACTCGCTCTCTATTTGACGCAATATATAGCATAATTATGCGTAACGGCATCTACAAGGGAAGAGGCTGTTTCTTATGGGAAACCTAACAGAGGAAAGTAATAGAATAAAATGTTGCTACACCGTAAGGGAATGCCCTTGATTATTGAAGCACCGGGGTAAAGAGTACGATCTTAGTCAAGAAATTTAAGTGAATCAGTAAAGAAATCAGACACGCCGTCTTAGTATATAAAAAGGATCACCGTATATTGGTAGTTCATGTGTGATTTATCTTTAAAAGCAACCAACATAGAAAATACTTACCACGGCAAGCATTGATTTAAGATAACCATCGCACTCGCTGTTGTAGCGTTTATTAAATTAGTGCGAGGAGGGATACAAATCCGCTTTCTTTTAGCGATTCTGATTTAACACCCCCTTCATTACGTTAAAAAAATCTGTTTATACGTTAGTTATATATCGGTTTCAATAGTTTCACCCATATCATATAGCAGATGATAATAATGATAAATCCAGATTGCGTTACATAAAATGATGATAGTTCTGAGAAAGAGTGAGAAACAGAAATTGGCACTCTTCTGTGAAACGGCAATACATGCGTTTAATAGCATAGTAATAAAACACAGGCGCATATATTTAGTAAGTAAAAAATGGAAGATCGATTGTCGTTTGATTTGTAAGGTAATTAACAGTTATGTTAACGTTCTACTCTTAATTATTCAGTGCTTGTTTCCAGTAGTAAAAGTAAAATATAGGCCTAGTCGAACGTCATATTAAATAATGTCTCCTTTTATTATTATTTATTTTATATATATATATATTCTTTTTAATGGGCTAGTTGAATCCAAACACTCCTTATAATGCCCTTAATCTCCCACAGTCGCCCTTTCAGGTAACCTTAACCCCATTTTAAATGCACACTCTGTGAATGAGCACGTATGCTATAGCGGGGTATGGATTTCAACCGGGATAGCCAAATATGTAGACGTAAGAACCTAGTAAATTTATAGAGCTAAAGAAAAAAATAAAGATTATCATTATTATTATTATTCAGGTAAAAAAATACATTGAGTGACCCAGATATGTAAGATAAAATATTAGATACTGTTATGTTATAATCTAATATAATGTAATACAATACAATTCGTGATCTTCTCCTACAAAAACTTGGCTACAAGCATGACAAGCAGTTTTCCGATGGTATAACAGGATTATCCTGCTTTTTTCACAGACACATATTTAAAAAAAAAGGCAAATTAATGGATATTTTTGACAAATTTGTCGTTATATGGCTCATACCTATTTCTGGAGGCATATTCAAAATAATATAAACCCCTGTAAAATATTTGTAAATTTCCAGTTAAAAAGAAACATAATAACCGCAAATGGCACATGTGCAAATTAACAAATGTGTATATGGTCGAATCAACCAAAAGTGTCCACGGGCCAAAAATAAAAGTCCGAAATAAAAATGACTCCACAAGTTTTTCCTTTTGCCCATTGATTGATGACATATTGGCCTTATAGGAACCAAAAGTGCCATTACTAATCTTGAAAAATAAATCCAGGACGTGTGATAGTAAATGTGATATCAAAACCCAATGTTACCTACGAATACCACTAGGATGCTTTCACTATCGCAATACTAATCAACCTAAAACAAATAATATTCCCATTAACGCTTTTTTCGTGTAATGTAGACCACAGGGTGTCAGGAAAATGCTAGCTCAACCAGAAAATATTTGTTTTTATTTTTATAACGCGATCAATATGATCTTAGTCAATTTATGCTAGTTTATTTTTGAAAATGAAGTTTAGGTCAGTTTCTGTATTTTATTTATCAAATGAGTATGAATCAATTTACACATTGTATAAGAACGAGTAGGATATATGTTTTCAAGAATATTAGGAATTATACGCATACACCTAACGCTTTATACAATGAAAAGGTGAAGAAACCCGGGTATTCGTAGGTAACATGAGCGATTTAACAATATCTATATTGAGTTTAGAGGTTTAAATTTTGCTATTATGGTAATGAATTAATAAAATGGTAGTTTTAGATCTCTTTCAGATGGTACGTCCAAATGAATAAATGCTATTACCTTAGATCAAAAAATTTGTGATGCTTTTAGCAAGATTTTGACCACTTCATTTTGATATACAAGTAGTTAATCAGCAATTTTACATAATAAATAATTGTTGAATGAATCCGTATATGGGTAATAATAGTGTCCTGGGGTACCGCTTAAAGTTTTTGACAATTAATTTCCATTGGTAGGGACACTTCATTACACATGTCATGTATTATGCTGTATTCGTAAGTAACATTTCAGTATTTGTAGGTAAGAATTAGACTTTTGGTGGATATCGCAATCAAAACTTCATTTTATAAAGCACTTTGAATGTATTATTTTCTTTATGTGCGTTTATTGATACTTTAGACCCTATCATGTATTAATAATGTCGGTTTACAGCGGTTGAAAGAGGATTGAAGTAAGAAACAAAGGCACTAAAGTGACTTTAATTTGCTTAATTGCACACAAATCGCTTAAAACCGTTATTGCAGACTTGTGAAGTCCATCTTGGAGTCAGTTACGTCTTGTGGCCTTTTGTTTGAGGGTAACTACAATTAGGTTTATACCAGGGTCCATCACTGTGTTGTCTAGATCATGAGACAATGAGAACAGTCGTTTTTTCCATGGTATTCGTAGGTAACCTTAGCGAAAACGTCAAAAGTTACCTTCGAATAAATCAATTTGGACACAAATTACCCAGAAACCAGAAGGTCGGTTAACATTTAAAATGAAGCACACATGACAGTTGACAAATCCAAGTATTTATCCACTTCTAATCTTCTAACCGTCGTCTATTTCAGTACATATTTTTCAACAATTAAGCCGTATTCAGTTTTGTATGGTGGGAATGTATGTGAATTCGCAACTTTCATTGACATATGATTTGATAGCAAACATACAGGCCTTCGTTATGTACCAATATGGGCATTGGCATGAATGGCGGTGTTTCACAATACTGTCATGATGTCAAATTGTATTCGTAGGTAACATTCGGTTACCGAAATTTACCTACGAATACTTGCTTTTATTGTTGACATCTCAGAAATATTTAAACGCAGGCTATTGAAACTTGGTAGAAATAAAGAGTGTATTACCCTGCACCTATTGCTTAACTATTGTTTACTATTCTCTCACTTTGTGGAAATGACACAGCTTTTAACATGTATTCGGAGGTAATGCATAATTTTTACCAAACCTACCTTTGTGCCATTTAGAATTTCTGGCAGCTAAACACAATAATAAAGATGTCCGAATGCAATGCATTTCAGTACTGGACATATCAAAGCTTGTATCAATTGCGCATTTATTAATGATTTCCATTTTTTAAAGATATAACTAGTGCTATGAAAAATTGTATTCGTAGGTAATGTAAAAAATACCACTCAAAAATTATCACAAAAATTCATAATTATGTACAAATATGTGAAAAATTGAACAGGCACTCTTTGAATACACACCTTTCAGGAAATCAATTTAGATTCAATCCAATGACTTCTTTTCATAACTGACTTAGATGTTTTTAAAAATACTTTAAGAAATATAGCATGTTTTGGGGTCTCTGTGTCTAGTTTTTCACAGAAGGGGGTCTTATTATATATGGCGCGAAGCGTATGATCAAGGCGAATAAACACAATACAAAAACGAATGCCAATTGATTAATACTTTTAAGTTATGGCCCTGAACATGCCGTGTACACTTTTCGTTGGATTCGACCATATGTATTTCAACTGGAATGACTCAATGTTTATATCACAATCACAAAAACTCCTGATCTTTATGATATTAAATCACTAGTTGTTTTCACAAACAAGACTTTATAGTCATATGTGTATGCAGCAATGTGTACAGGAATATGTATTGCTAATATTCCAACGCATAAGCCAAGCAATGTGACTAGGGAAAAGAAACTAATGTCAAAATGTATGGATTATTATGAAGATTTGACCCCAGAAAAACAACGACTTTGATTATTTTTACCGTCTTCAGTAATTTAGGGTAGTCAATGATACTCCACTGTGTCTGGATAATGTCATTTTAACTCAGGGCGCATCTCAAAAATGTTGCTCAGTAGACAATCTTGCCTAAGGTTATTGTCTTTATACATTCATCTACTTGCTGCGAATGCTTAGTAAACCTTTGGATATGATGATAACTTAAAGAGAATGCTGTTATACAATGAATGTGGCCGGTTAGCGAGAGAAATGGCCCTATAATGGTAAAAAAGGTGTATCTTATATTTACTTCACTAAACATGGTACTCTCTTTCACCATACTTTGCTTAACCTTTTAATGACGCTCACATGGATATTGCAAAGCTACTGGAAAGCGTATTCTAATATAACAAAAAAATGTAAAACCTATGGAGTGAGTAAAAGCGCGCAATTTTTACATTTGCGCGCCATAGTGTCTAATTTAGAAACTGCACATATCTACGATTGGTTGAAGGATGTAACTTGTAAAAGACAAGATGAAAACACTTTCTTTTGCCAAAGTATGTCCCATACAGTTAACCAACCTATGGCAGAAGACAATAATATTATTTTAATTTCTCTGTAGTTACATCCCTTTTTCCATGTGAGTCAAATAACGAGGCACAACTACGTGTCAAAAGGAAGTAAATTGTTCATAATATGACTAGAAGATACCCCATCTGACTATATTAGGGCCGAGTTAGAGAAAGAGATTTCTTAAATTAAATTTGCCTACCAGTGAATGCTTACTGATCATGTTCAATTTCATCATGTTGATGTAAGCACCGAGGCAGTTTAGTCTACCATTCTAAATCAATGAGGGGAAATTTATCATTGATTTCCTTCCTAGTATGTCCTATCTGAAACTCGCATAAATATATTTGTGGGGTCTTTTTTAGTGTCTGCGTGATATATTTTCTTAAAATATCAAGAGCTATCTCATGAACCTTTGAACCAATACTATGCTTGTTGTACTCATTTTAATGCATTTTTCATGCTGATTCAAAATATGGTTGTGAAAATGTACAATTCCGAAATTTTGGAATTAAAAAAAGAAAGAAATTCGACTGGAGAGGGTTAAGAAATATAGAACTAGTACTGATCATGTTCAAGTGAAACTTTCTGTATGTAAGAATGCGACAAATTTTTCCGTTTTTAGGTTTTCTTTAATCATGTTAATGTTTAATGCTATATTTGCTAGTAAAACTGTATTGGTTGGACTCGTAAAAAGTATTAAAATAAAACAACGAAAAATGCTGGAACTGTCCTTGAATCTTGCATTGTGTTTTAATACCAATTAGAAATTTGAGATAAAATTGACAGGATTAGTGGACGTGGACGAAGTACGCGAACACGTGACGTAATTATAATGTTAATAGCAAGACATAGTGACGTAATCAAATGTAGTGAAACTTTGCAAACTATAAGGTTACTTCCGTTTGACATGCAATTCTTATAAATTAACGCCTTTAGCTGACTTTATACTCCATCGTTGCTCCAACACAACAACTAAGAAGCGCGATACCTCATTGGCTAGAAACCCCAATCGTTCGTCACTCAGCAATGGAGTATAAACTCAGCTTAATACTGTAAATGACGTCATGCGTTGAGTTATCACCTCCAAGTACAAAAGAATATTAAGTGTATCTTAATTTATATATTCAGCAGATCAATTGATTTGTATCCGGAATTTGCAACAAATAAGAGTTTAACCCCTTGTGAACTACTGCCCTTCTTACAGTATTTCTGATTGGTTAATTCTACGATATATTCATCTGAGTGACCAATTAAAATGCATCATTTAAATATTTAAGCTTTATCCTTTTCAGCTATACATTCAAAATATTCGTATACTGTTACTGATTCTATCATTTTAAATAATCTTCTTGTAACCAATTAGAAGGTAGTATTCACTGGGTTAAAAAATATTGTGGATAAACTCTCTTCCACCATCCGCAGGTGGTAGATCACAGATGAATGATGTTTAGATCAAACATGTGAATATTGATAGTTTGTTAGGGATTTATATCTATTTCAATGAAGCCTGTATGTTGATATATAGATATAACCTACATGTATCTTTGCGTGAACACGTGTTTTATAACGTACATCTAAAGAGACGACCATAAGAGTTGGGCTATGCTATTGCATTTGCTGCATCGTTAATGATCACTCCCCCTGCCGGTTCATTTTCTTTCTTATATCTCTGATGCTAAGGGTATATGCATTGATTTATTTTTTCGCTTAATACGATCGCTTATGTTGCTGATGGGGTAATGAATTTCAATACTGAATGTATAGGTAAAGCTAGAAAATAGATCAATCCATAATATTACAAGTATACTGTACTATTCTTCTTAAATCAGGGTCGTTTTTATAAATAGAACTGGGTCATTGTTTTGTGTCAATATGAACACTGTTGCTGCTTCGTGTGAAATATAATAATATTTGGCTTGTTTGTCTGTGTTTTTTTTTTATTGTGTGATGCATAATTGCCAATTTTTCAAAGTCGAAATTGTAAACAAGTTTTATTTTAGAGTAAAAGGAGCTTTTATGACGATAACTTAATTTTTGCTTAATAAAACAGTTTATAATGAATAAAATAATTAATGACTAATGAATGAGAAAAAACGATGTGAATTTTTGCTTTGACTATCTTCTCTGTGTTATAGATGACAGAAAAGACAGACAAGTCTAATATTTTTTTTTATCATAGTGGACATCTACTACTCAAAACATTGGACCTGCATGTCTGTCATATATCACACGGTAGAGGAAAATAAATTCAAAAATTCTCCCATTTGCACGTTCTATATTACTACATGCACACTATTAGCTTTTAATTTTCAAAATAGAAATTACCGAGTTCACTTGTTCACATATTTTTACTTTGCATGGAAATACCGCATGTATTAGTAATAGTATGCATATTACAGGACTGCAAAATTATCACTGGGAGCAATGAGGAAATTTCCTCCAATACAACGCAGTTGCGGGTGGTCATAATTGTAAAAATAACTTCACAAACGCAAAACCATATTGTGCATTTTTAAACCAGCATATTTAATGCATATGTTTAATTTGTACAAAATTTCATTGTAACAATATAGAGAATTACAATAACAAAATGTTAATATGAATGTGAAATTACAGTGTTTGGTATAAACATTTTCTAAACATTAAGACTGGTCAATTCTACAGGACAATTTCGTTGTATCATTAAATCATACAGTAAAAGGTCGTTCAACCTATATACCCATACATTCCAAATGCATGTATACTGTATAATTATACAGTTAACTGTAAATTTTATAGACTTTTTACAATATACTGTTCAAAATGTATATGTATTTTTAATAGAATATCTGCACGTATTTTGCAGTCAGTTCGGCATTACACTCGACTCACACTGAGGTCAAATCAGTCAAAGTTAATTCAAGTTAAGTAAGTCAGTAATAATAATAATAATAATAATAATAATAATAATAATAATAATAATAATAATAATAATAATAATAATAATAATAATAATAATAATAAATATAATAATGATAATAATAATAATAATAATAATAATAATAATAATAATAATAATAATAATAATAATAATAATAATAATAATAATAAAAATAATCATATGTTGCTAAAATGGAAATTGTGCATTATACTGAGAAACATTATCCCGAGAAAAATCTGTGACCAGTTGAAACATCAACAAAAAATATGTGTTGGAATAAAAATGTTTCACAGATCTGTTAACCGATCACGGATTTTTGTCTCCTAGAGATAGAGCAGCAAAAAGCTCTATTGTGTATATTGTAACCATATGTCTCAAACCCCAGTCACTTGAAAGCTATTGTCTTACTTTTTAAACATTTTAATGATATTCCTTGGTGTATAGTGGCACCAGAATAGTGCATGATGGGAAGCATCGAGTCACTGCTGTGTTATCAACTTGTCCTCTGACCAAATCTTGGCAATATGTGACCATCTACGTTTAGGCTAATCCCTGATTTAGTGTTCACTGAATTAAGTTTTTTTATTCCATCATTAAAAGCATTCACATTTTCAAGGGCGAAGCCTCGGCAGACAGTTATATATTTAAATCAGTCAAAGAGACATGGGAATTTGTACAAATGATTTTTTTCTGATTATTTCCGAATACTTTCATCAAATTCATTCAATGTACTATGTTATGTGCAAATGTTGCATCATAAATTTTACGATTGATTCTGGATATATTTCCGTTGACATGGATTCTGTGTTCTAGATCTTTTTTACTTAATTATTTGATAGAGTAGGTCAGTAAGATTTAAATGGAACCACTTATCAACTTGTCTTCTTCCTAAATCTTGATAGTGTGTGACCATCCACGTTTAGACTAATCCCTGATTTTGTGTTCAACTGAATTCAGTCCCTTTTTATTTCATCATTAAAGCACTCACATTTTCAAGGGCGAAGTCTCGACAAAGAATAATAAATTTAACTCAGTCAAAGTGGCAAGGGAATTGATTCAATTGATTTTTTTCTACTTACATCAAAATTACTTTCATGAAATTCGTTAAATGTTTTGTACAAAGGTTGCATCATACACCTTTTATTATAAATGCTGGGATTTCATTTATATAATTAATTTCTTCTTCACTTTTAGAGTCGGCAAAATATAATTATGCTAGATTATGGATAAATCATATCATTTAAGATTTGAAATATGTAGCCATTTTAGCCGTTTGTATTGTCGGTTTCTCACCTTATTAATAATAAACTGATCTGATATTTTGCCAGTCAACGCAAATCGCAACGATATACTACACAACAAATAAATTTAAACACTTATTTAAACACTTCAATGTATTTACACAGTAAACATGTGGTAAACACTGAACAGTGCTTAAAAAGTTAATACATTGAAGAGTTTAAATATGTGTTTGAAACCTAAACTGTTTTATAAACAATGCAGTACATAATGTCAACATGTTTATGTTCATGTTATCATACGTCGGTTAGAGATTTAAAACAAAATGGAAGAAATGACACAAAAGCGATAAAACATGGAGATCCATTTATGATTGATAAGGTTAACTGCATCCACGTTATTAATAATACACTTGTCCAATACATTTGGCATTACTGTATAAATTCTGTTCATGCTTCATCTTTGCCTGTGTTTCAAGGCTACAGCACTCAAATTAACTTCACGCTATATTAAACATCCAAAGTGATAAGTCTTAAAATTAAAATTCTTTAATAAACAAGTTAGTATATGCATGCACCCAAACCTACAACAGAGATGACTTGCTGCAATGTGGGTGTATTGTAATCAGTCAGAATGATCGCGCGCGACAACCATGCACCTTTAATTTCTTCTTTTTTATGATTAGATAATGAACGCAGGCGTTTATTATGGAGTTGACGGAACCGGAGTGTCTCTATATAGATGAGTGGACAACCGGATATGTGCTTACAGTTTTTGTTCTGAGATCAAAACTGTTTGGACAAACGATCATTATACTACACGGAGGAAGTTGGCTTTTGAAAACACACTGAGGGCGCGCTGAATGGGAACATATGGCACTATACACTGATTACTGATCTGTAGCCAAGTTTAGACCATAACTTACTGTCGATGGTAAATTTACCAACAACAAATAACCTTTAAGAGCTTTATTCATTTAACAACGACGGATATCCATACGGTAATTACCATCAACCAAACGGCCCTTTCACCTACATGAGTCCCCAAGGATGCGACCTTCCACTGTCGGTCGTACGTCTACCTAGGCACTACCAGACTCTTTTGCTGGCGCCCACAGAGGTACACTCACTAGCACAGCCAGTTTACCTGCTTGTACCAATCATTGGTGTTGCTTTTCATTCCTTTTCGATCATGTGGTATCCTCTTTGTGGATTATCAGCCACTGCCTAATATACAGCATCAGGAACATTAAGGACAAAAATCATGACAAACAAGGACATCTGTTTTTAGAACCCTTTTTAATTTAAACATGATTTTCCTTGTCATTCCTGATTTAGGATTTGTGATTTAATACCAAATATTTGAGATAGCTGTAATGCAAATACCAATTATTTGTTTGTTTACCCAGGTTGGTCCGTGCCCGGGTCCGTGAGGGACACATGCTAATCCATGGACCGTTCCAAGCTCATACAATAAAAATCCACAAGCCTGGATAGCCAGTGTAGGCTAATTAGATGCATGCTGACACACGAAGCGTAGATAACCAAAGCAAGAAATTGAAGAAAATAAAAAGGCAAATGAGAATGGAGAGAATGCCACTCCCAAACACAATTGTACAGTTTCACACTTCTTACTTTGTACAATTTCTTACTTCGTGAGAAAGGATATTGGAACTCCAATCTCAAGCCCCGATGTAAAGGCTTTAACCCCGATGCAAAGGCTTTATTGGCTATGAAAAGTAAGAATCAATTTATATATACTTTATATGAACAGCTTACTTACTATTTGATTGGTCTTAAACTAACTCAACTGAGGCACTCATAGTTGTGACCATTCATGCTTACTTAAAGTTAAGTAAACCCAATTACAACCAATGCCATATAACAATAGAACATTTCACAACTCAATATAATTCTCTTTAATAGCCACTCATCTTGTAATCCTTCATGATCAGCAGTGGTGAATATGTGTTCTGCATTAGTGTTTTTCCTGATAATACTGAATCAGGAACCATCAGGAATAATAACGAACAAAGGGGAACTACCATGACCTCTAAGGCAAATCAAGGAATAAAATTGGTACAATCAGGAAATATGGCTGTGCTAGTGACTGCTACATATCGAAATCATGCGTACAGTGGTACTGGACTGGTGCTGCACTCAAGAGGAGCCATAAAGTAATGGGCCACAGTGTACCCATGGGGTGGCAGCAATAGGAATCTGGTAGTGTAAGTAGGTAGATCCTAACTACGTGCAATTTTGTTGGATCTTCTTAGGTACGTTGCAGGTAACTGTTGGTAAAGTGTATTTAAATGGCCCACTACCCAGGGTCTTCCTGGTTGAAAATATACGAGGATGTGCCACGTACGGTTTTAGGGTAACTTTTCAGTGTATTCTGTATATCGATGGGTGGCTTTTAAGTGGAGACCAATGTACATTTGGTCAAAAGTACCACTAAAACCGTCTAATTAGGGCAAATGTTTGTGCATTTTGGGTGTTTTATGTGAAAAACTTGGTATACTAATGGATAGAAAAAAAAGCAAAAAGCATTATAGAGAAAGTTAACAGCCTTATCTGCGTGGTACATCGCCGTACTGCTCCCCGGCCCGCTACACGGGTACTACTCTACGAGCATTCTTTCAATACGATCTTAGCTACTTAATTTACCTCGATCATCTAACTCAGAACATATTACACATCAACAAAAAAGGATAAGAGGATGATTTCTGATGTGAAAAAAAATGCTAAGATAAACAATTAGTTGTCTTATGCGCAGTACACAAGGAGTAAAAAATCCGCGATCGTTTGACAAATCTGTGAAGAATCTGTAATCCAACACACATTTGTGATGCGATCAAGCAAAATCAGTCGGAACTCGGAAATATTGATTTTGAGATATAGCCAAACAAAGGTAATATTTCCTTTTGTTTCCTATTGTTTTGGAAACTCTTTAATTGCTCATATCTTTGGAAATGGTTGTTCAATTTCAATGGGGTTTTCTGCAAAATCCAGCTTTGTAAATGCTTTTTACTATCCTGTAAAAAACTGAAAATTTATTAGTGCCGAGTTCCGACTGATTTTGCTTGATCGCATCACATTTGTCACAGATGTTTCAACTGGTCACAGATTTTTCATGGAAAAATATCTCCCATTGATAACAGGAGTATGAGACATGATAAACCTATACAAAATGACAACTTATGAGGACAAATATATAAAAGTAGGGTCATATTATATATTTAGGGTTCTTGTAAATGTGAGTACAGAGTAAGAATAATGGGGGTTGATATAGGTTCTGACCCTCTATGATCCTCCCAAAAGTGTCTGCTAACTTAAAGGGGAGGGGTTAAATCCCAAAATTAAAAATGTCATTTTCCTGCGTCATGATATGTGACGAAGGAACACAAGCGGGTTGGGAATGAGACTAGTATATTATTGTCTTAAACGATATGTGACCTGCTACATCAACATTCTGACTGACTTTGTTTGTGGCGCACCTGTGCAAGCCAGTAGTATGTCCTTTATGAATGGCCCATTGTTCGCAGGACATACTGACATGCTTCTGGCTTGAACAGGTGCGTGAAACAAAGAACACCAGCGTAATAACCAACTTGCGACTTTACGCTCATTTTGTGGTATTGCCCATACGGTATAAACACTCTAACTGTGTCACGGATACAGCTGACAAGAAAGATGTGCGAGGGTTATTAAACAAGACCAATGAGGTAGAAAGGATAGAGTGCCCTGCTCGCCGAATCTGTGAAGCAGGTTTGGGTCCCGGTTTGGGTGCTGTTTAGATCACAAAGTTGAACAAATCATGTATTAAAACGCATTAAATTTCCCAGTATACCATTGTCTTTATCAAATAATTGCTGAATTATAAAGGCAAACACGCCTGAATCTGGTATTTCATCAGTGTTGCCACGCTAAACAACTCTACCACTTTACGAAATTTCGCCTTCAGTCGCCGTTCCTGTAGCGCTGCATGGCAACGGGCGAATGAACTAGATTTAGGAGCGTGCTTGCCTTTATTATTCAGCAATTTTTTTTTTTATTTTTGGTACACAGTAAAGTTGAATATGCTAAAACAAGTAATTTATTTAATTTTATTAATCCATACATGCTAGAGTAAATTCAGTTTCCATTTTACTTTTTAGTTGCATTTGATGCTGATTTTGTTAGGTCACTTCATTTCATAATGGCTTATTCAGTGTGTGATTGTCAATGAAACGGCAACGTACCAGCTCGAGCTCAGCGATCTATGTTTTTCTACGTCATTGAACAAGACCGAGTCAGCCATTATATTTTTATGTGATTCCTTGTTCTGCAGGTGCGCCGAAACTACAAACAATCACTATTATATACTGTTATATACCATCATCAGAAACTGGAATTAAACCAATAATAATGATTGTCTTCCTTGAACATCATGAGTTGACTTGGCGTTGGCTATTTTATTATACCAGTAACAAAAATGACAACCGACACGTACAAAGCAGATTTAATGACAATGTATGCATTTCAAAATATAAGTTAATTGTTAAATTATGTTCTACATGAAACATACATTTCTCAATTTGATTTGTATACTTTAGAACAAAATGACGGACACGTACAATAAGAAAACACATTTGTCCTTCACACTGCCAGTTAACGATCGCAACGGGCCATTCCAGTTGACACCCCCTGTGTAAGACATGACCTTAATATCTAAATCTGCCACTCAGTGATTTTCAAATAGAGTCTCCTGAATGGGTAACCCATATGGGGTGTATGGATTTCAATTGCAATAACCCTATCCTTTAACTAAAAAAGCATAATTTCCGCGATTTATGTATGCTTCATGTTTCTATCATTGAAACGAAAACGTGATTGATTTAAAAGCATTTTGATTTTTTAGTTTATGCGTCATCATAATGCGCCGTAAAAGCGTATTGCTAAAAATGCTTGTAGGCCTATATTTATGAATCTTTGTTGTGTTTTCTTCGCAAATTGATAGAAATCTGCTTAAAATAATTGAAAAACAAAGAATTATTGACATTTTACATCATTTTCATATTATTCATGAATATAGAATAACCATTATCAGTACATGGCAACACAAGAATGTGTTTAGAATTACGTGATATACGTGTTGTAAACGAGTTTTGGTTGCAACGTTTTAATAACATTTAAATGTCGGGTAATAGAATAGGTCATGAACGCAATTTAATACTTTTTATGCAAACTACTTTGTCAACACCTATTACTATTATGTCATAATTTATAGCATTTTTTATTTACGTTTTCCAAATTTTTTTCTTAATGTTATGAAAACATTTTATACATTACCGACATTTAAACGTACAGGATGTATTAAAATGATTGGTACCCATCAATATATACAGTAAGTATGGACAAGACTGTCCCATCAAAATGCAGTAAAACAACCACCTAATATGTAGATTTAGGTAATAAAAGGTAATAAAACTATAAATTGTAGTCATTTCAAGAGGAACTGCTGCTACCAAATATTATTTGGTAGCAGCAGTCGTTTATATTAGACGACATTGAAGCTAGTGGATAGTAATCATTTTGATACACCCTGTATACCGTAAAACATTCTGAGCTTGCTGGGTATTTACCATTGTGCTATTTCATAAGAATAATTCAATAACACACGTGCTTTTGGTTTTCATTTTTTCATAATAATTTTAATTGATTTTTAATCATAATATCTGTGCGGTTGTAACAAATGGCGTCAGATCTCTATTAAAATAATATTTACAATTCAAGTAAAATTGTACAACTACCGTTATATTTGCAATGTTATGAGATGATGCTTTTAATAAATTGTTACTGTTAAACTAAACTGCGTTATCCCCGCACTTAAAATATATGTACGCCCGCTAAGAACATTTTTTTTTCAAACCTTATTATCAAATTACCAAATCATTATTTTTAGCTTTCAATTCCACAGAAGCGATAATTAGAAGAAAATAGGATTCATCATCAGGTCGCTTAGAGACACATACTCTTAGAGAAAAAAAAACCAATAAAAATGTTTCATAAATCTGTAAACCTTACCAGAAACATTCGAGATGAACATGAATATGATATTTTTCTTCACACAGATGTAAGATTTGTAATTTCAACAAACAACTTGATATACTCTTTCAGAAATTGTGCCAAAACGAGTTTTTCTTCTTCTTCTTTACATTTTTATCAATTTCAGATTCTTATACACTCTACTGTTAATTTAATTTATGCCAACGTTTTAGTGGCATCATTTGTATGCGTATACCCTAAGCCCATAAGCGAAAAACTTAACACAATTCTTGATGATAGCATTTCTGAGTCGGTTTTATAAGTAGAGTGGATTTATTATCATAGCCTTCGGGAATGCTTTAATTATTTTCTTTTAGTTTACGTTACATTACAATCCCGCGTTTTAAGGATGCACTGAGTTCTGACATTTCTCATCCGTCTCCCGTCATTACCCTAAGATGTGTCAAGAATTTTGACTCCAAAATTGATGATTTGAGATAAAATCTCTTCCAAGTGAATAGAGAGAAAAAATGTGTAGTTTGACGTCTGATTTTTATGCTAAGAGTCGGTTCATAGTCTAGTTGTCTTGTTACTGCGACTAATATGGTTCTGCATCAATAAAAGTGATCGTACTTCCAGAAGCAATAATTGTCCATCTATTTGATTGATCAAGTTTAATCGCTTTTAGCTGCGCTTTTAACTGATTGAAGAGATTATGGAGTCTATTTATTAGATGGAATATTTTGTTGTTGCTGATATTTTAATATGTACGATATTTAAATTATGTACAATATTTAATCAAAAGTTAGTAATTACACTGATTAGCAGGTCGTTGTCAGAGTATTTTCCTCCATTAGCTCACAGTAGAGAGGTGACCGTATTCGCCGAAACGGGTTAGGGTTAGGGTTAGGGTTAGGGCTTCCGGCAAATAAGGTCATCGTCACTCTCTTCAATAAGGACACGGGCCAGGTTTTAATATACCAGGAATTTCCGAGTGTGTCAGATAATACAGATCCGAGAATTACTCCCGAAGATGAAAAATAAAGTGCTATCGGAAAAATCCGAGGTAAGATCAACTGTTCGTGTTTGAAATTAAAAGTTTAATCCACAATCATCAATTCACCAGCTTAAGTCATGATTCAAGATGATGTATCTTACGTGTAGATAATTATACATGTTTCAGGAGGGTTAGAGTTCACAGGGGATACGTCAAATGTGTAGTATTATTGTTAGGTCACTTAGGCACTCGCTCAAATATTATTCACCTGATGACTAATACCATTAGGTAAACATTTTCATTTGTTAACTTTTGCTCAATTCCCAAATTACCTAATATAACCACGAAATGTATAGTTAATATCGATCAAATATGTGACTGTACACGATGAATGAGCCATAAATTCCTCCCCGGTCAATTTTGTTTTATTTCGTGTTTAGAAAATATACATCATAAGCTTTAAAATGGTATATCATTTGACTTCAAACGATATCCAGAAGCATGGTTTGTTGAACTTTGCTCCTTCAACAAATGGTAGCTTTTTGTTTCTACATGTGTCTCTTTTTCCACATTGCTGGCAATAAATATCAAATAGTCATAATTGGCGGTCATTTCAAATCATCCCCAAGTCAACGCGGTTCAAGAAAGTTCTCTCATTGTTAATTGTTTGTTATATATACCTATACAAAATACAATGCCTGGTAACCCACCACTTGAACAGGATTTAGCTAAAGCAAACAAAGACCAGAGCTATTAAAAATCAAATAGCCATCTCAGGTAGAAGCTTATTATCCTCTTCAACAATAGGATTATTGATTGTTGATAGATATCGCGCCAACTTGAGGTACCGATGAATACGACCTTCATGCACATTTTACACTGTAACTCAGAATACAATTTACAGTTGGCAGCCTAGACAACCGATTCTTTAGAAATGCTTAGTCGCGCTAAAAGTCGATCGATACATGTTAAAATCAGCACAATTCAGAGATACACTTTTTTGCTATGAAATTAATTTTGTCGGTCTAATATAAAGCAATATTTTTTTTTCTTCAGTAATGTCAGTTAAAAACTTGGTGCTTGGATATATATTTTTTTAAATCTGGTATTAAAATTAAGCATCAAATTGTGTCTTTTAGTGTGATATTTTTGATTTTTATAGGCCTTGAGTTCGCCTGCGAGCTTTTTACGGAATTGGTTTTTTAGCGTCTCAAACTAATATAGTTTGCTAAAGAAAGATATTTCCCACCTCTGTAACGCACATCGTGTGGGTCTATATGTTATAGTTTTGTCAGAATTTGCGTTTTTATTTTACCCTTTTTCCCTTCATGCTCCGAAAATGTCCAACTTAGTACTTTTATCTCGTGAGCAACCAGCAGAAATAGTCGATATTTTCATTGTTGTCATCCAGGGCAATTATCCATTGAAAAGCATATTGCCCGACCAGCGATTTAGTAGCCCAAATCCCCAATTGGGTCACTGGTAAATGAATAATTTTAAAATTTTGCTCCCGTGATAGCCTGCAATTTCAATTTATATGGATTCCATGATTATGAAAACCATTTTGTCTGTCTGTTTGTTTGTTTACCTAGGTTAGTCCGTATTTTCTCTTAAAGAGACGCACGCTTGAGGTCCACATAAAATCCACGGTCCAAACCTGAAAAATTAGCGTGTTATTATACGGAATTGGTTTATTAGCGTCTCAAACTAATATAGTTTGCTAAAGAAAGATATTTCCACCTCTGTAACAAATTCGTGTGGGTCTATATTTATAATCTGCTGTCCCTCCTATCTCCAGTTGAATGTTGTATGACCTACCCCACGCCCCCCTCATCGCGGTTGCCATTTTCATGACAGCCTTCAGACTTGTGTTCGGGTTTGTTTTTAATTTGACATGTAGGCGTATACCTAAATGTATAGCTATGCTATATATTATTATGTAATATCATGTGCATGTAGGCCTATGGGGTGGGGTGGGTGCAGAGGTGTGAGGTGGGTAGTGGGGGTTTATAAACTCTTGGGGTGGTACTCAACACACTTTAACCATGACTGCCAAGGCAAGGCTTATTGTTAGTGAATAGGGGTGTAGAAACGTCCATGTTTAACCTGGTATTGTTTTGGCTGCTTCATTAGGGCCTATGACTTTCGGTGGGTTTCCAAAAGCAGTTTCAAACAAACACAAACAAAAGGCACCATACCCAGTCACCTTCGTGACAACTGAAACACTACGTCAAGTATTAACATCCAAGTTATTCTGTTTTTAGGTAAGCAATTTTAAATAATTGCTTAACAGGTTTTGTTAAAAAAAAAATGACAGAGGGAAATAGGGGAAGAGATGGAAATCCATACGATATGCAATACCATACGTTTTTATATTTAATAAGCCTGGCAAAAATTGTCTATTTGGGCCCCGCCCCCCCAAGTGCAGGGAAATTTGGTGGATTTGGGCCACCGCCCCATACAGGCTTACCCCCCTTGAAAAAATCCCAGCTACGCGGCTGTGATCAGTAGGATCGCTATTAGGTCTGGGAATTTCCACATATTGAAGTTCTGGCAACACTGTACCCATGCCGGTATTCCTATTAAACAGGGATATCGATCCACAATGCTAGTATTAGCTTTAGATTTCACGCGTTGATTTTGAAATTTTCAGGCGGGAATAAAAAATGATGAAATCAAATAGTCAAATTCTGACAAAACTATGATATATCGCTCACGGTGATGTGCGTTAGAAAGTTGGGAAAAATCCTTCATTAGCGAACTATATTACTTTGAAAAGCTAAAAGGTTGATCCAAAAAAGGCTCGCCGGCAGAGTTTAAGCCTATCAAAATCGAAAATCTTACACGAAATGACTGAATTTCACGCCTAAGTTTAACACTAGGATTTGAAAAAAAAATACAGTATCAAGCACTACAATTTGACCTGACATTTACTGAAAAAATGTAAATGATTGCTTTTATTTGGCAAAAATAAATTTTACATTGAAAAGTTGTAACTCAAAATTGAGCTCATTTCAACACCAAATTCGATCGTTTGTATTGCCTCATTAAATGACTGAGTGAGTCTTGCAGCACAAAAGAATCGGTTGTCCAGGCTGCTAACTGTTTAGGACATTTACGGCTATTTCGTGTACGGTCACATATGTATGGTCACATATGACTTTAAGATAACTGCGCGTACCATAAAACATCTTCCTGATTTAAGTAGTGTGGGAGCGCGTGGTCAAAGTTGCTCTTAGACTAGCCAGATTTCCGATGGAAACGTTAATACACACAGACCATGTATATATTATAACGGAATACTGCAGTATCATAGATCGAACATTGTTTGTGACCTATGACCCGACATTGCTAATGCACTTTCACCTCACCCTCCTGGGTTAACTTTCATGAACATCACAATAATGTTTTCACACATTATGTTTATAATCGCGATGAAATAATAATAAAAACTTCGCCCAAACCTTGACTGTTATACATGTATATCACTATTAATATCGCTTGTTCTATATACTAGTAATTAATGTAAACGTACATCTAAAATGACTTACTAGTATGTAAGCGACAAATTACCAGAATTGTCAATATATCCAGCTTGAATGTGTCATAAAAATGTACTTTTGTGAAGGTTATAGTCATAAAAGTAATAATAATGTTGCATAATTATGCTAATAAGTGATCAATGTCGATCATGGACAGAACAGATGTATCACGTTTAAATAATAATATTATAGAATTATATTTGATAAATTAGTACGTGAATTGAAATTTCTATAGTGTAGGTAAATGTTATTATACTGTTGTGATATAAACATTTATATCATTATGTTTTTTAAATGTCGGCATTGATGACGAAATGCATTATTTAATATGCTCGCTTTGCTCGACGGATTGGTGTAGCGCAATTAAGTTATCTCTGAGACATAATTATGAGAATCAGTACACTGTAACTAGTTCACGCAATTATTAACATGGTCGAAGTGTAAACAGCTTCCCATTACACATCTGGGAGGAGTGAGGCAAATGAGATACAACATAATTGTCCGAACGCTGAAGTTCAATAATACCTCCCTCACACGTACTCTATCTTGGTCATGATATATCCCCCTGTCTTTGTCATGTTAAACTTACTACTACATGTGCTTTCATTCTGCTTGCGTTAGCTATACTTGAATACATAGTTAAAAAGATTGGTTTGCGTATGACGTCCTGTCAACCAGCCCAAAAATGCCATACTGCGCAAGTCAGTAACCAATCACACCGCGCTTTTGTCCTGACGTCAGACGCAAACAAGTCTTTTTAATTCGGTCTTCAATTATATTTTATTTGTTGCTAGGCACATCATTTCTACACTCAATAATATTAATAGAGATAGACGTCATGAGAAAACAGAAGGTTAATTATGATAGGTTCCATTCAGTTTCAATTAAACTCACACCAATAATAAAACGATGTATTTATTATAATAAATGTCAGTGGTAGGTTTCTAATAACATTGCTTCAGTCCCAAGGATGTTTTGACATTGTCGCACTCTTGTACTGACTATTTAGGATTGTGGATTTCAACTTAGCATCTTTATACATTGGTATAAAAATTGGGGAAAATCACATCGCTGTACTTTATTATTGTCCATTTTGTATTGTGTGAAAACTATTTATTGGTGCAAACATCCAGAAGAAATATTTTGCAAATTTTTTTATAGTTCAATATTTTCATATCATGTGATATATGATGGCCAGAAATTACGAATAATATATAGAAAAGGGCTGATGGTTGTTAGGAGACAATAGGGCTATTGAAATAAAAACCTTCACTTCTTCACCTGGGCTCCGGCGTATACTCTTCCTCCATACGTGTATAGGGTTCTATGAAATACACGTACCGTTCGGTCAATATATCATTTAGCACAGGTTAACAGGCCAAAGCAACAATATCTGCGAGCCAGAATTTTAAAATTGACCCAATAAGAATATAATTGTTTTGATTGGTGGGCAATAAGAAGATATATTTTACAGCTTAGGCAGGTTTTTTGTTGTTGCTAAAAACAACATTCGAAATAAGTCACTTTTAAGAAATGATTTTCCGAGTGCAAATCTTGTTTAAACTTTAATGAAGAGGTTGTTATGGGTTGCTATTTATACCATCAGTTCATCTATTCGTAGTTCTGTCCATGGGTCGAGCCTTCCGAGCGACTAACATGCGAACCATACCTCAACAAGACACCGATTATCAATGGTAATGGTCTGTTTCACACCCTTTATCTACTACGTAAAAATGACTATTGGTAGTTCTGTCCATGGGCCTATTAAAAATATCATTCACGCACTGACTGCTTGGCTTGGATGAACGTGAATTTATTTTTACAAACTAGGATCTTGATCGATCGAGAACAACAGCTATACTGTACAATATTGTAAACGCCGCGAATTCGGAAACCATCTTTAATATAGCGAGAACTAGCAAGCTATAGTAGCTTGCTAGTTCGAACAATAATAATGTACAATCGGGGTTGATGTTTGTTTGGTTTGTTTGTTTTTGTTTCTTTTGTTTTTCTTTTGTTATTTTTGTTTGTTTTTCTTGTTGTTGTTTGTTTTTTGTTTGTTTTAGAACGGATGATTGTGTTTAATTAATCTAACCATGTTACGTATAAATGTACAACTGATTAGAATTAATATTTGTCAGAAGATCCTTGAGAGCCCATCACAAAAAACAAGGTTATTTCAGCGATATATTACCAATCATTCAAGCAGCTAAATTTATCATTATTGTCAATGACCATTTTTTTTTAGCTAGTGGTGGCGCAATAAAATCAGTATTACCACAGTAAGAGATAAAGATAGAGAGAGCGACAGAGCGCCTCTGGGTTCCAGTTAAAACACCTCAAGGAATTTGAACATAATTACACGACTAGTTTCGGTTACACTATAAGCATTTTGTTCCCCCTTAAACATGATCAAAATGTAGTTGCGACAGCATTGCCCTAGTGCCGGGTATGGTTTACACAGGCTATATATATGCGAAAATCTAATCAGAACTGAATACCACCAATGCAAGGTAAATATGTTTGTTAAAATGAGACATTCCAACTACACCATAGAATGGCGTTAAATACATAAGCCCCAAAGAGGTGGTCGTCTTTTCGATGTAGAATAATGATAATGAAAGAAAATATTCTTCTCTGTGATCTAATGCACTTTATTCGCATATTTATATGTTTGCTTTAGTATATTAAAAACAAATATCGTAACAGAACGACAAAAATTAGATGACATCCAGTCAAATGACCGAGTGATTGAGCTATAAACCAACATGGACTGCAAACCCAGGCTACAAACATGTATACTTTAATACTAGTATAATCCATATTATATTGAACGCCATTCTAGATTTCATAAGCGTACACAATGGATAAAAAAGATACTATGTAGGCTATCCATTAAAAAACACGGCTATGGAAGAGGGTCACTGACATTCTTCATGACTTGATTCAGAATAAAGTTAACGGGATAAATCAGTGACACAATGCTTGATTATGTACTTTATGTATAACTTTCATTACTTATTATTATGCCATCTCAAATAGATAAATGGGTGTTTGAAAAATGAGATCTCCTTTAAGAAAGAATAAACGAAACAACTGACGACTCAGATAGAACCTGTCACTTAAGATGTCACTATGAAAATACCTTTAAATATGGTAATTTGGATGCACACTCCAGCTATACTCATCAAAACATCACTCAGCATAGCATAAACCTCACTGGGATGCAAGCGTTAGCTCCTACCATCACTTCATACTCAATAATAGGATGTTTTCAGCTACTTGAATCGCGCCAGAAAAATAAAGAGGTATAATTCTCTTGACTGGGAACTTCACGGAGGAGATGGCGCGAGAATTATGTTGTTATTTTGGTCTCTAATGCATTGGCCGAGTGCTTGATTAACCAACTGGGCACTCCGACCCATCATCCGAAACGTACACAATTACGGATGCTCTAAATACCACCTGAAAGCGACTTTAGGGTTTTGTCAGTCCAAATTTACGGAAGTTTTAATACCTGATATCAACTTAAAGTCGTTGGTCATTATTGGCGATACAGGATTATGCATGGTTATATATATTGTTCAAAATAAAACTCACCAGAAATATGCATGATGGGACCAAGCATGGTCCGGATAAGTGAATAATCCGGATAGGTGAATTACATGTAATTCTGCATTGACTGTCCAAGTACTGAAATTTGGACAACAAAAGATTGTTTCAACATGGGGTAATAACACTAAAAGATGGCATTTGAGTGCCTTATGCAACATAGACATGTCATTCTATAAGCATTCAGTGAATGGAGTTAATGAGTCAAATGATCAAAAACATGATTTCTATCCTGTGAAGATTTGACAGCCGGATAACAGAGAGATCTGTATAAAAGAGGTCCGGATAAGAGAGGTTAGGTAACCATATCTGGAATATTAAGTAACTTTGCACACATGATCTTTTGAAAAACGCCAATATTGTATAGCATACTGGAAACTTCTGATTCACAAAAAGCAGTTTGACAATTTATATCCTATAAATTTTTCATAACTGGAATATATAGTTATGTAAGCAAGTGTCTAAGCTTTGTATTGTATTGTTTTCTTTTTACAAATATTTGTGATATGCATTATTTAGTTATTATGTTCATAGAAACTTTAAACTTCAGTACTTTGAATTATTGATTATTTACTTAGTAAACGAGATCAACAAGAGGTTTCTCTTGTTTCCTAACTCTTCACGGACAGTGTGATAAGAATTCCCAATAAGGGTATCCATCTCGGAAACAGGAACCTTTTGACTGCCCAGCTTAGGCAAGGCTAGTCCCGTGTGCATACTCTAAGGCATAAATGATAAACTGGTCAACTAACGGCCAATTGTATGAGTAACACAAATTAGATTTAATAATCGTTGTAGTCGGTTAAAATCGGCGTAATAACACTTAGAAATGGAGGTCAACTGATCTTTATTTTGACTTTTAATGAAATTTACGTAAGAACAAACACGTGATTATTTAGTGATGATCGCAGTGATTGTACTAGGGTATTTATTCAACAATCGTAATTAAATCATATCTGGAATATTAAGTAATTTTGCATACATGATGTTTTGAAAACCAACAATATTTATCGCATTCAAAGACATTGTAAAGTATACTGAAAACTTGTGATATGCACAAAGAACAGTTTGACATTTTATATCCTGTATATTTTTCATAACTGAAACATAGTTATGTAAGCAAGTGTCTAAGCTTTGTATTTTATTATTTTCTTTTTACAAATATTTGTGATATGCATATTTTAGTTATTATGTTCATAGAAACTTAAACTTCAGTACTTTAAATTATTGATTATTTACTTAGTAAACGAAATCAACAAGAGGTTTCTCCTGTTTTCTAACTCTTCACGGACAGTGTGATAAGAATTCCCAATAAGGGTATCCATCTCGGAAAAGGAACCTTTTGACTGCCCGGCTTAAGCAAGGCTAGTCCCGTGTGCATACTTTAAGGCATAAACGATAAACTGGTCAACTAACGGCCAATTGTATGAGTAACACTAATTAGATTTAAATCTAATTTGTTATGATCGTTGTAGTCAGTTAAAATCGGCGTAATAACACTTAGCAATTGAGGTCAACTGATCTTTATTTTGACTTTCAATGAAATTTGCGGTAGAATAAACACGTGATTATTTAGGGAAGATCGCAATGATTGTACTAGGGTATTTTTCAACAATCGTAATTAAATCAAAATGTGCACACACGTGTATTTTAATTTATCAAAATACGCATATTTAGTAAAAACGATATGGAAGTATGAGAGTGGTATTCGAAATTTCATTTTTCAAATTGTTTTTTCATTTCTGACCTAGATATTCAACAACAAAAAATAATAATGATATTGAAACGGTTTTCGAAATAACGTTTTTCAAGGTTGTAACTACGGCGAAAAAAGCTATATTCCCCTTCTTCTTTTCTGGTTTCTGGTGCCTGTTACATCGGTGCTTCCCAAATAGTTTTAGAAACTGGCAATGTTCACTACTTTTTAAAAATCAACATGGCTTCAAATCACTTTTTAGTTCACAACTGAATATATAACGGGCGCCAAAGGTCTTGCATAATGGTTTTTCTTAAACATTCAAAACAAGAACGTCTTTCTTACATATGGGATTTAGCCAGTACACATATTCACATATATATAAAAACATGGTTACACTATATTCGCGAAGTGTCTATAACTATATCCAGTGCAAAGCTATGACGAATTTGGCCGGTTTGCGAGCGAGTCATTGAGGCAAGCTACCGATTGTCGATTTTGCTTGAGAATTTAAACGTCGCCCCATGCAGCAGAGGCTCGAACAGGCACCTACACACATAAAACGAAATACGACCCGCAGGCACAATTCCTGTTTTATAAGTATAAGGCCAAGATGATTTAAAGTGGAACCATAACAACAATTGAAACCAGACAGAGGAAGTTCTCAATGCTGTGCACGCCGTGGTTTCCTCATATTGGGAAACCGTTGGGTTGATTGAAGGAAAGACGTTGGGCCTTTCACAACAGGTATTTCTTATTATCCTTACCTTGTACGTGCGGTCAGTGTTATTATTTCGTGTGGGTCAGTGTCCAAGGGAGAAAAATAATATTTGACATGAATGCATTATACTAAGCTATACGATGTGTTATATAAGCAGCTTTATTTATGCTCCATCAGTTAGTACGCCTTCTGATATACAAATCAATCGTGTGCATTATTGCTTGAGCAAACAATATTCAGTAAACTTGTAAAAAACAGGATAGTACTACTATAATATCATCTACCACAAAATTATTGCATTCGTAAATCATTTTAAATGCGTTCATTTGCCACAAATATATGGATATAAAATGAATACCCCAAAATTAGACCGATTTATTATAATATCCGCATATGAAAGCCATATATCACAATAAACACACTCACCCCTACTCCTACTCACACATAACGTAACGTAATCAGACTCAAATATATACTCACATGCACAGAGCCATGATGTACACCTACAAACAAACAAACAACACAACCTAAATGCATCGGCGGTATTAATCGGGTAAACTGTAAAATGCCTTGGTACACGGAAAGATAACATTAGCATTGAAATTGTTTTTAAGTTAACAAAAGTACACATTGAAAAATGAAATACACATGGTAAGTGGTCCTTTATTTTCTTCAATTTTATTTTGTAATTATTAAGAAGCATCAAAAAGTAGAACACATTGTCTGCAATTGAAAACATTAGCTAGCTTAAAACAAAGGGAAATATCCCAATAATTGATAGTGGGCCTACTTAAAATGTAAATATTTTGAGTACAGAAAAACCAAAGATCTTGCCCACAATTCTATTCTTGACTATACACTGTTAAACTTACTTAACCAACAGAAAATTTTTGACTAACTAAAGTTAATCATACAAAATTTTCGACTAACTAAAGTTTAATCATACAAGATATAATTTTGTTATTCAATGCTAATTATTCGAAACTAATGCTGAAAAGAGGTATTATTAATACTAATGGGACAAAAATATCATTTCACATTAATTTGCATCATTTCAACAAAAATGTCATGACTTATAATATTCAATCTGTAAAGAATAAGAATTTGCATGCCTATAAACGGTGAATTTATGACTTTGCGATTTATCGTGATTTATTTAGTCATTTATGTGCAGTACTAATTGATTACTAATTGAATGACTAATTAAATGACTAATTATTTATCAGATTTTTTGAAGAAAAAAAAGTCATTAAATTAGTCATTCAATCAGTAAATACGATGAATATTATGACATTTAAACATATAATATTAGCATTACATTCAACTCTTCTATACTAGCACAGTGCAAATATTATTATCAAAAGATAAAGACCCGTCCAACGACTCCATAACCTATTTAGGAATTGTTAATACGACAGCATCACCACATATCAGATGTGGATTTAATCCATGTGTGATCATATACCCGTGTATAACCTACTCTTTTATCATGATGGAGAGGTAGATAAACATATTCTAAATTATTATAATAAATTTATGGTACAAAGTAATATGCTGGTGTTAACTTAATCATCAAACTCATGATCATATGTTTCCATGAGGTACATGTTGTTAGACCGCGTTTTAGTTCATAATTTGTTTTATATTGTAGCGACTTATGGCTTATTTTCTATCATTGCATTATTATTTTACGATGTATTGTGCTCTCATGTGATTTGCTCTTCAACTGTGTAGTTTAAAAAGGTTATTATGATGATGCGTGTAAGTATTATTATTAAAATAACATCTTGGGGTATTATTGTTGACTAAAAATTAAAGATTTATGTCACGGGTTTTTTTAAATTTACCGTATTACATAGTCTTTAAGCTTGATATTGCCGGGGATGTCTAAATGCATATTAAGAATTGTCTTCATCATACATAGAATGTTCGCCCTCTCTGCATGTGTGGTGTCAAAGAAAGGTCACAGTTTCATAACAGTAAATGCTACAGATTTATTGCGGTATCATTTTACTCCTTATATGGGCAACGTTGTGAAGCAAAAACACTAATTTTTCAAAATTCACCTTAAATACTTTTCATTGAATCATAACTATCTGATACAAGTAGTAACTAAAACAACTAATAACTATTGTTCGTTCGTTACCTTGACAGTCACCTAATATAAACATTACATAAACATTGGTTCTATAAGCAAAACATTCACAAGCTAGATTCCTTGCAGGTTCGCAACATATGAAGAGCTACATCATATACATAACACAGTAAAAACAGTAAACGCGCTGAAAGAGAAACAAACTCGATCCCCTCTATGGCTTGTATTATTGTAATATAAAGTTACACGGGTACAAATGTGTAGAGAAATGTTACCGGCAAAACGTATGCTGCTATTGAGTTTGCATTTGCGACTAATTTGAATAGACTTCTCATTTCCAAGTCAAGGGTTCAATTGATATACAGTATGGATGAAGTTAAATAACTATTAATTTTTTATCAAGTGCTCTCGACACAAACTGAACTTTTGGAAGAGATGCTTGTCAGAATGAAGATTGAATCGTCACAATTATGCCCAGAGAAGATATCTTGCCCTTCCCATAATGCATTTCTTCCATTTTAACTTTACTGAGCTAGTGCAACATGGGTCGATAGTGATGAAATGTACCTCAATGAGAACAGATCTTGCAAAATATGTTTATTTCATGACTATCGGTCCATGTTAACCCAGCAAACACAAAACGTTTTCGACATCATTCGCAAAAGGTTATAAAAGGTTGTCAGAAAACGTTTAAATGTCGGGTTATATAAAGGGTATATTAAGAGTATAAAACGTTTTCATAACCTTAATTTTTTAATAATCTACTACTCAGCAAACAAAAATGTTTTTCAGAAAACGTTATATAAAGGGTATAAAAACGTTTTAATAACATTCCAAAAACATTCTTGAAAACTTGATACAAAACATTCTAAACAGAATGTTATTTTGAGGTGAAAAAATATTTTGCAAAAATGTTTGCCCAAAATATTTTCAATAACGTTTTAAAAACGTTTTCATGACCTTCTATAACCCGGATTAAAAGGTTTTGAAAAACACATTTTAAGAACATTTCTGTGTTTGCTGGGTTCAAATATTTTAACATAATGTTATTTAAGTATTGACACAATATTTGGCAAAAATGTTTGCAAAAATTGTTTACAATAACATTTTAATGTTATTAAAACGTTTTTACCTAAACCAAAAGCCAAAATATAACTTATTTGAAACGTTTTTAAAATGTTTTTGTGTTTGCTGGGAAGCTAGTGTATTCTCAACTAAAGTAATAAGAGTGTCCTTTGCTATATTAATGAGGTGATGCATCATGTTGCAAAGGATTCTGGGAAGGGTAAGATATCTTCTCTGAATTATGCCTATCTACTGCCAAATTGCAAACATATATGTTTTTGTTAATGAAATATTCCTTATTTGGTATCAAAGCAATAAAACAAAACTGTTGGATGTTATCCTATATCATCAGACATGGTTCCTTTACCATATTATGTTTATGCACTCATACGTTGATTTCTGAACGAATTAGGTATAAACACATCATACTCCACAACTTGAGGTCAACTTGTTGAATGGAGACCTCGAGATCACTGAACTATGTGTTTGGAGATGATGTCTTTTATGGCTCATATGTGTCTCGTGTCATGTCAAATGCTGAGTAACGCCATGTTGGATGTCAAATTGGCAGATTCGAATCAGTGCTTTGCATGGTTGTGTTATCACCAAGTGCATGGTTAATTTTGAATTTGTACACTTATATTTACATAAAAAACGCTGTGAAGATGCTGGTCGATTTCACATTTTATGGTATCTACAGAAGGTGTGAATTATCCTTTAACCACATAGTACTTTTGTTCTGAAATCGACCAAGTAATAACGACACACGGGTAATTCTAAAACAACATCTTTTGCACAGAGTTCAATGGGATTTGAAAAGTAAATTGGCAGTTGAAACTCTATTGATAACACTTTCGCAGTGCATGACGGGTCTTCCTTAAATCATCCTCTATGTTATCACCAAACGGACGCATGAGCACACGGCCCGAGTGATTAGGTTAGCGCGCGATTCAAATCTGCCACTGCGAAATACAACATGGCGTTACTCTCAACTTGACACAAGACACACTACAATGCTAATAAGTACTTAACTTTAGGTACTGGTGTTTTCCTGGATACACTAAGACCTCAAATATTTCAAATATGTCTTTAATCCTAATAATTATACTCACAAAACCAATTTGACACAATAGAAAATTCATGTATAACTTCAAATCAAATTTGAACTCGGATTATTCAATAAATGATATTATAATTTGAAATGAGTGTATGTTGGTTAATAGTAATACGGAAACGATTTTTTCCTTATTATTGACGTGTATCTAGAAACAGCTGAAGTGGTTCAAATAACATTTCTAACATTTTTATATCGTCAGGCAAACAAAACAACAACGTATCTTCATTGCTGCCTTCTGTATTATGCCTTCCTGATTTTATAGTTCTTATAAAGCAGTAGTTAAACCAAATTGATATTTTGTCGCCTCACGTTTTTAGAAGCATTCGAAGATATGCTTTTTCTTTATGGACTAAACAACATTATATTATAAAGTGAAGTGAAGCTGTAGTACAGATACAGAATAACTAGATAATAACCAACATCGAATATGTTTGGCACCATATTATGATTTTACTGCATATTCTTACCGTTGCTTGACCATTCCAAATCAATAACCTACAAAGAAAGAAAAAATGATTGCGGCCCTTCCATATAAAATTGCTCAATTATACAATCTAGTTCGATGACATTTAGAGTAAAATATCAGAATTCTATATAATTCAGAATTCAGGGCAGCATTTTGTTATTACACTTTTTCATGTTGGTGTTTATAAGAGAAGCCAGCATGAATGGTTTTCAACACAGCGTGCAGAAGGGAACACCTGTTCAAAATGAACCTTTGCAATGAACCTGATAAGAATGTTATAGGATAAAAGATGGACTTATGTCATACACGCACTGGATTGCTGTAGTAAGATCTTATATAATATGCCAATCTTAAAGGCCCATTCAGTGATTTCAGCGTAATTGTAACACAATTTAAATTGTTTATACATTGCCTAAAAGTGAAGGATAGGTCATTCAAATTGTCATTAGGTATTTTGAAATGAAACATTTGGCAAAGAACGAAAAAAACCCCAGCAGTATTGACAAAGTTTAAGATCCATTCAAACACATGTAGCTTATTTCTCTACTTAAGTAGAAAATTACAGATTTGTGTAAAATGTCTTCTATTTTCTTTAATATACGACTTTCAGCTTAACTACTAGCAATCTATGTTAGCACATCTATGACAGCAACAAATATGCCAAAACGTGAATTTTTATGATTTTTACGATCAGCAAATCACTGAATGGACCTTTAATGTTGTATATGATTTTGAACAAAAGTATTATACACTTTTATGTGTATATATTTTTGATATTTTTGTTAAAATTACTTCTTCTAGAATCCATTTCAAACAGCATACAATTCATTTTCAGTTCAAATTTCTAGGTCAAGTTCAACAACCAATGTGGTTGGCATAGGATGCTTGTGTATTTCATAATACATGTAGAGATTCACCAAGCTTTCTGAACATTTACAAACTGTTCAAACTCCATCTTTCAAGGTTGAGCCAGATTGCAAAGAGGGGAAGAATCTAAAAGTAGTCAATAGATTAAATTTCGACTATATAAGTCTCACTTAGATTGCAAGTCTTATAGAAAATCAAAATCATGGGGTTGTGGCTGAGATTAAAATGAATCTTAATCTAAAACTAATCCAAATCTCATCACAAGGCTATGTCTATCTGAGATAATTTATTATTTATCGTGATTTATTATTTATTACCACGTATATGTCCTTTTAAATCACATTTCCTCGGAATGGTATTATATATCAAGAACTACTGAATGACAATAAATTAAACGTTTTACACTTTTGGGGATCAAAAGTGGTTCTAAATAGGGACGGTAGGGAGCAGGTGGTGTATGACGTGCAGTCCCTAAATTCAGTAAATTTTCATCGTCAACCGTGTAATTGAATGGGATTATTTTGAAATTTTAAAACGCTTGAAATTTCACAAACAAATAGGCCTATGTTGATAAATAATATAAATACAAGCTAAAACCGTTGGGGTTCGATAATGAACCCCACAAAACTAACCGAGCATATGGAAAATGCCATACGGCCGGGCGGTTTCACGAGTTGCCGGCGCGATCATGTCATCCGCCGCCTGGTAGGGAGTAATGAACTCTGATGAAACGGCTACTTAATACATTGTAAAACTGAATGACAGCCTATATCCGCCACCCTTTAAATAGCCATTGAACACGATAATCTTCACGCAGCTGAAAAGGTCTTGTGATACATTTACAAAGTAATTCAAATTGGTAAGAGCACTATTCCATATTCATGCCCACAATCCGCTTTCCCTCTTACTGTGTAGGTGATCGTGAGTGTAACAGAATAATGTCTCTTGTGGACACAATGACGACATATTTACATTACAGAACCATAGCTGCTGCGTTACAAAACTACCAAGTACTACGTCACACACATTCTTACCAAATGCCTAATATTGTTGGATTATAAAATTGAGAAGAAAACAAGGACATCCATGTGTTACTTCTTTGCACACGTTGCAAACTTTAAAAAGTTGATATTCCTATTCAGATCGGGACGTTCATAAATTAAGGAAATGCACTAGGCAGCTATTTTCCAACTAGATTGATCCATCTGCATTGCACGTTGCACTCGGTAGGTGAATTGATGAGCTGAAGATTGCGTTAAATCCGTTCTTCCTAGTAGTAAGCTATGACATAACTGCTCATTTGACATGCTAAATCACGGTGCATTTTACTTTTTTAAGATGTGGTCACTATAGTACACTTTGCGCAAGTGGAAATGAGAGGAATTTATAGAGTAACCGCTGATCGCTGAACAATTAATTGTTAACGACAAATAAAACAGATTGTTACAAAACAAAAACAAAAATTATAATTGTTTAATTGGCCAAAAGCAATTGGTCACTGGTTGCAACTGAATTTCACAAAAATACATCTCCAATCAGCACTTTTTAACATTATAAATGATCTATGTCTACTTAGGAGACTTGGGAGGTTCAAGATTATGACTTCTAGAAATATTGATGTCAAGAATTAAAATAAATTGCATTGAGAGTAGAATAAATTTGCAATATACGATATTTGTCTTGAATTCAGATTGTTATTAATCCGTAAAAAGCTCCTCTTTCTAAAGTGAGTTAAAGTTTACTTTGTAACATTCCTCAAACTCCTCAACCGATTGTACGTATTTTCTATCACCTGTTTATTTCTACAGAAATTCCATCTTACAAAAACCCTGCTTGCTGTTGAAAAAGCTATGCCTGCTCACCTTGCAACGCTGTGTTATCTATGTTTGCCAATCACAGTGAGGATAATGCCAGCATTCATGAGCTATATGATTATTTTGACATTGTAGAAGGCTGGTAAAAGTCTCCATCGTACGACTATCTGAGACAGCGGCGGCGCCACGGGGGGGGGCAAGGGGGGCAATTGCCCCCCCTATGATTTTCAAAAAAGAGGTAAAAGGAAGGAAAAAGAGAAAGAGAAGAAGGAGAGAGAAAAGAGAGGGGAGAGAAAGAGTGGAGGGCTAGGGAGAAGAAGAAAAGGAGCCATTCCCTCCCTGGCCATGGTTAGAAGGAGGAAACTCCCCCTTCGGACATCTTGCCCCTTGTGGAATGCTGACCTACGCGGTTTTAAAGTTGTTGGTTTTTATATTTTGGGCTAATTTTCGGCAAATTTTCCCCCATAAAAGTCACATGGCTTCTCTTGCCTTTTCTCCAACTACTTAGGCCTATAGGAAAAATCCTGGCTACGTCACTTTCCTGGCGCGGCAACACATGCAAGTCTGTGTCATGCCAGCAATTAATCATTTAAATAAGTTTAGGCCTTCTTTCAGTCTGATATATCACACAACTTTTACGGGGTTTCGTCACATTGTTTATATCCAAAACCTATACTAGAACACCTCTCTCAGAAATAGTGTAAAAATAAATTATTATGCACCAATATAAATAAGCAATTGGCTTCATTACGGCCGGCCAGGATTTATTGGGGCTAATTTTGAAAAAGTGGACCTGTTTTGGACCTTTTCCTGAATTTTGACCAAGAAAGCATAAAGAACCTAGTTTTTTCGCTCGCTACACTCGCGAATGGGCAAATTTTGTCCTTTTCTGACTGAAAAAGCATAAAAAACAGGGTTTTTTTCGCTCGCTACGCTCGCACAGTGGACAGTTTTCGGCTTTTAGTGATCATAGGGGGCGACTATATACCTCCCGTCTACGCTCCTGATTACGGCTTTCAGTTTGAAATATTTCCAACCTTAAGACACCCCCCCCCATTCATATAATTGTATCGTGCCAATTTATAATAAAAAAAAAAACGGCATATCTTATATAGGCCTACAATGCCACTGACTTTTAACATACACCGCGTTGCGACCAGAGGCGTAGATCCGTCCCGGGGTGTGGGGTATAAATCCCCCCAATATTTTGATAGGGTATCTGGGTAGATGGTCCATACAATCATTCCCTAACTTTATTTAACATTTCCAGCATATTTCACTTCGTGCACATTTGTACTATGAACTATTTTGTTGCCAAAAGGTGCTGGATTTACTAATTGAGCAGGTCCATGCCTAAAACAAGCGGGCTGAAAGTCGGGCCCGTGAATGAAATCCATAAAAATATGCGGTTGGAAAATAAATAAATAACCCGAAAAAGGTGCATCAAATGGCTTCATTTGTGCTTTCATTTTGAAAATTTTTCAAATTCTGAGGGGGGCACATCCCCCCTCAGAATGCTATACTGAGGGGGGCATAACGCGCCGCATAACAAATTTCAAAAATTGTTTTGCCCCCTATCAAAATACCCTGGCGCCGCCCCTGATCTGAGAACAGGTGCACATTGAGCTACAACATGAATGGTATATGCGATGCTATATACCTGATATTCTTTGATTTCATAATAGGGATAGTTCAGTCACTGTCGTAGAAGGAATAAGAAATCAAACGGAAAAGGAAAACGAAACATAATTCAATGCACGCACAATTCATTCAGCAGATTATTATTTCAACAGGGTAAAATCCATCCTTCTTGCCATTCGCTGGCCTCTAAAGGGGAAAACTTAAGGCGTAGAGACACTAATCTAATTTCGCTGTAAGGAAGTGTAACCACTGGCTGTATAGTTAATTTTACTCTACAAATCCTGACATAATAAAGTCACGGATAAAATACACATAATGAATAGGGAAAGATACACTGAGGCTTACATAATGGTGAGGCAATTACCTTGGATAGATTTAGAAAGGTCAAAATAACAATAAAAATGAAGCTTATGTCGTGGTATTGTAAAGAAGTCATCGGCGGAAAAACGAAATACAATTTATTGCGTTATCTCGACAACGATACTTCTGTCTACTCGGAGTCATGGACATAAATTATTGAATGCTTACCAATAAAGGTAGACTGGTAAATCACACTTTTAGGGATTGCAGCAGAACTAAATCATTTCTATCGTACCCTCTAGTGATAATTGGCACGGTTCATTAAATATGAAAGTGCTCAAAGTACCAATAGTGGTATATTTTATTAAGTTAATATAATACACGAAAAAAGACTGAATTTCATTTTAATTTGACAAGCCAGCCTATAACTATGACAAGCGATCTGTATGTTTCGATTTAAGCATGTTAAGAATATTGAAAATTGAAAATGATCAATATCAGTGATTAAGTTCATTTTTTTAAATGAATGAATGAATGAATAAAGCATGGATCTTAGAGTATTATTTGAAAATAATACCCTAAAGGTTGCTCTATTTTGTTTAACGTGAAAGGTATATATTTTTCTCGCTAAAATGAGTGCCAAAATGAGTGCCAACATAGTCGCACAATAGTAGCCCATTAGCCCAAATCATTTGGCGGTAGATTGTGACGTTTTAGCGTGCTGCTAACAAAATCTGATAGGGAGGTAAAATCTTCTTTGGTAAACGAAGATTGAATCACATTTCTTCGGTCTAATCATTACAATTATAGTCAAAGTCTTTCCGGGATCAATAGGAGTTCTGAATATGGGTGGTAGGGAGTCACAACTCTCTGAAACGGCTACTTAATAATGTCTTTCATTGAATGACAGCCTATATCCGCCACCCTTCAAATAGCCATTGAACACAATCTTCACGCACCTGAAAAGGTCTTGTGATAAATTTACAAAGTAATTCAAATTGGTAAGAGCACTCTTCCATATTCATGCCCACAATCCGCTTTCCCTCTTACTGTGTAGGTGATCGTGAGTGTAACAGAATAATGTCTCTTGTGGACACAATGACGACATGTTTGAACTAGAGAATGATAGCTGCTGCGTTACAAAACTACCAAGCACTACATCACACACATTTCTACCAAATGGCTAATATTGTTGGATCACAACATTAAGCAGCAAATAAAGGATATCCACGTGTTGTTACTTTGTACACGTTTAAAAAAGTTTAAGGCATATTCCTAACGACATATTAAAACGTTCATAATGAAGAAAATACACCCAGCAGCTACTATCTAACTAGAGTGATCCATCAATATTGCACATTGCACTCGGTAGGTGAATTGAGCTACAGTTACAAATTGCGTTAAATCCGTTCTTCCTAGTAGTAAGCTACGATATAACTGCTCATTTGACATGCTAAATCACGGTGCATTTTACTTTTCAAGATGTGGTCAATGGAGTACACCTTGCGCAGGTGGAAATGAGAGGAATTTATAGATTAACAGCTGAGTGCTGAACAATTGTAACTGACCAATAAAACAGATCGTTACTTTACGGAATGAAAATAACAAATTGTTTAGTCACTGATTGCAACTGGATTTCGCAAAAAGCCATCTTCAATCAGCACTTTTAACATATGAATGATCTATGTCTACTTAGGAGACTTGGAAGGTTTTAGGATTAATGACCTCTAGAAATGCGAGAAATGTCAATATATCCGTCTTGATGTCAAGAATTAAAATAAATTGCATTGAGAGTAGAATATATTTGCAATATAAGATATTTATCTTTAATTCAGATCCGTGAAAACACAAATATCTGTGGTGAAAAGCGCCTCTTTTTAAAGGGAGACAAAGTTTAAATTGTAACATACCTCAAATTCTGCGACTCAATTATTTTCTATCAACATATTTTTTATCACCTGTATGTTACTCCAACATGAAACTCCAACATACAAACACCCTGTAGAAAAAGCTATGCCTGCTCAAATTGGAACGTTATGTTATCTATGTTTGCCAATCACAGTGAGGATAATGCGAGCATTCATGAGCTATATGATTATTTTGGCATTGTAGAAGGCTGGTAAAAGTCTCCATCGTACGACTATCTGAGAGCAGGTGTACATTGAGCTAACAACCTGAATGGTATATGCGATACTATATACCTGATATACTCTAATTTCATAATAGGGATGGTTCAGTCACTGTCGTAGAAGGGATAATAAATCAAACGGAAAATGAAAGCGAAACATAATTCAATGCACGCACAATTTATTCAGTTGATTATTGTTTAAAGAGTGTAGCATACATCCTCCTTGCCATTTACTGGCCTTTAAAGGGGAAAACTTAAGGCGTGGAGACGCTAATTTAATTTTGCTAAGAGGAAGTATAACCACTGGCTATATAGTAAATTTTATTCTGCAAATCCTGACATAATAAAGGAGGAAAGATACACCGAGGCCCACATTATGGTAAGGCAATTACCTTGGATAGAAAAGAAAGGTCAGAATAACAATAAAAATGAAGCTAAGGTCGTGGTATTGTAAACTCATCTGCCGAAAAACTAAATATATTATATTAAGTTATCTCGACAATGAGTTTTCTATCTATCCGGAGTCATAAAAATAAATCACTGAATGGTTACCTATAAGGGTAGACGAATAAATCACATATTAAGGGATTGCAGCAGAACTAAGTCATGTTAATAATATCTATCGTAGCCTCCAGTGGCAATTGAGTTCATTAAATATGAAAATGCTTTTAGTACAACTAGAGATATATTGTAACAAGTTAATAATATATATGAAGCAAATAGAATGTTGCATTTATTTTGACAAGCAGATAATTGTGAAACGATTTGCATGTTTCCACTTAAAGGTGCTAAATGGAATTTGAAATTTAATTGAATTATCAATATCAAGGATTCAGTTCAGTTTTTAAATGATACCTCAGATCCATACCTTATTTCATTTATTTTGCCGGTATGACAATAATTCATGAATTATGAGCTGTAATGTATAGCTAATGACAATTTTGAAATATTTATACACATCGCCACAATCCACGAGCAAGGAAGCATTACTTTTGTTGAGATGAGCAAAATAATCTATAAGATTTTGATAAGGAACAAACCCAAATCATTATGTAGCGACCTCTCAAGCAACAGTATGTATGAGTACAGGCTATATCAAGGAAGTATGCGCTCTAATGTATAGCTAGTGACCATTTTTGTAATAGTTATACACATCCCCACACACCCCACGCATCCACGAGCAAGGAAGCATTACTTTGGTTGAGATGAGCGAAATAATCTATAAGATTTTGATAAGGAACAAACCCAAATCATTTATTCTAAAGTTCGACTAAATCTGAATTAGATTACAAGTTTTCTGTTTTGATAGAATCAAATTCATGTGGATTCACCTGAAATTCACTAACCTAAATCTAATCTTATGGATCAAACAAAATTTTAGGAATCTAGTGAGTTTTGTTTCGTAGTTTATAATGGGTAAATCAAGGATCGTGTCAATCTGAGAGAAGAATAGCTATTACTTCCATGTGTATGTCTTCTTTAAATCACATCGACAGTCAAGTTCAAGGTGGTTGGAAAATGTTCTTGTGAAAATAACAATGCGCTAACCTGAAACTCCCCTGGACAAGGAACTGGCAGGTAATATTCCCCTATTAGTCATAACACTCGCACACGCGCACATCTGCGCAACATGACTCACGCGATATACACTTACACTTAAACGTTTAAAATATTGCAGCACGGATGAGGTGCATAACTCATAATCGCGAGGTAGCTCGAGGTCGTGAGTTCGAGTGCACTTAGAAAAAGATCTTCACTGCTATTGCCTCTGCCAATCCATATGTACAAATAAGTGCTGACTTTATTCAATGGCTCGCAGTGGAGGAGATGTAGCGACCTCTCAAGCAACAGTATGTATGAGTACAGGCTATATCAAGGAAGTATGCGCTCTAATGTATAGCTAGTGACAATTTTTGAAATATTTATACACATCCCCACACACCCCACGCTTCCACGAGCAAGGAAGCATTACTTTGGTTGAGATGAGCGAAATAATCTATAAGATTTTGATAAGGAACAAACCCAAATCATTTATTCTAAAGTTCGACAAATCTGAATTAGATTACAAGTTTTCTGTTTTGATAGAATCAAATTCACGTGGATTCATCTGAAATTCACTAACCTAAATCTAATCTTATGGATCAAACAAAATTTTAGGAATCTAGGGAGTTTTGTTTCGTAGTTTATAATGGGTAAATCAAGGATCGTGTCAATCTGAGAGAGGAATAGCTATTACTTCCATGTGTATGTCTTCTTTAAATCACATCGACAGTCAAGTTCAAGGTGGTTGGAAAATGTTCTTGTGAAAATAACAATGCGCTAACCTGAAACTCCCCTGGACAAGGAACTAGCTACCTGATTGTATCGGTTTTATACCCGTTCGTTGCTGAGGGGACTGATCTTGGTTGTGATGGTTATATATGGGTAGCTAATGAGACTGCGCCTGTGTTGAACTGCGTCATAAATGTTGATTAATTATTTATAAAGTGCGTCTTGGGCCAGCAGTGGCCAACAAAAATCTAAAAGTATGCAGAGGTCTAATCATTGAAAACTACAATGACTCAGTATAGGGAGAGCGTGGCGCAATGGTTAGGGTACTTGCCTTTAGTGCATGAGGTGCCGGGTTCGATTCCCGGCGGTGACGATTTGCTGGGATATTGACTTGGAAAAAAAAGTCTGAAATTATTTGGCAACTTCTGTAGATTAAATTCACACTACCGCTCTCCCCATGGTTCATTTAGAATTGAGTAAATGAATCATGAAAGTGCTCAGTCCTTCGGAGGGGACGTTAAGCCGTCGATCCCGTGTACAGAGAGCCATACCTGTACGTGTATCTCGCAGCCAGCTTCGAAAAGAGTTAACCCCTGACTGTTCCCAACCCGTCCCGGTGTTCAAATGGACCCCAATGGAAATAAGCTTCAATAGAGGCTTTCTTGGGTTATCCAGGGTTGTCAAAACCCGAACAAATCAAAAAATAGTAACCGTCTGTCACTTTTGGGATCAATAGACGTTCTTAATATGAACGGGAAGGAGTGACAAACTCTTTGACACGGCTTCCTAATACGTTATCTTACTGAATCCGCCACACCTCAGATAACCATTGAATACACTAGTCTTGTATTGCGATAAATTTACAAAGTAATGCCAATTAGTAAGAGCACCATTCCATATTCATACTCCCAATCCATTTTTCCTCTTACTGTGTAGGTGATCGTGAGTGTAACATAATAATTCCTTATGTGAACACAATGACAACACATTACATTACAGAATGATAGCTGCTGCGTCACAAACCTACCAAATTCTACATCATTCGTATTAAATGGCTACGATCAATTGTTGGATCACAACAATAAGAAGGAAACAAAGGACATCCATGTGTTGCTTCTTTGCACACGTTTAAATAAATTTGACGTTATATTCCTATTAAAATCAAAATGTTCATATATTAAGAAGATACACGCGGCAGATATTTTGTAACTAGAGTGATGCATCAATATTGCACATTGCACTCGGAAGGTGAATTGAGGTACAGTTACAAATTACGTTAAAAATCCGTTCTTTCTAGCAGTAAGCTATGATATAACTGCTCATTTGACATGCTAAATCACGGTGCATTTTACTTTTCAAGATGTGGTCAATGGAGTACACCTTGCGCAGGTGGAAATGAGAGGAATTTATAGATTAATAGCTGAGTGCTGAATAATTGCAACTGACCAATTAAACAGATCGCTGTTTGTAACTGGATTCCACACACATCCATCTGCAATCAGCACTTTTAAACATATGAATGATCTTTGACTACACACATCCATCTGCAATCAGCACTTTTAAACATATGAATGATCTTTGACTACTAGCGAGACAGGTTCGGTTTTCAGGATTAATGACTTCTAGAAAAGTTAGAAATATCAATAAATCAATATTAATGTCAAGAGTAAAAATATATTGTATTGAGGAGAATTCATTTGCAATATACGATATTTGAATACAGATCGTTATTAATCCGTACGAAGTGCCTCCTTCTAAAGGCAGTTGAAGTTTACATTGTAACATACCTTAACTCTGCACCTTATTATAAGAATTTGTATCACCTGTTTTGTTCTATAGAAACTCCACCGTACAAAAACCCTGCTTGCTGTTGAAAAGGCTATGCCTGCTCACCTTGCAACGCTGTGTTATCCATGTTTGCCAATCACAGTGAGGATAATGCCAGCATTCATGAGCTATATGATTATTTTGACATTGTAGAAGGCTGGTAAAAGTCTCCATCGTACGACTATCTGAGAGCAGGTGCACATTGAGCTAACAACCTGAATGGTATATGCGATACTATATACCTGATAGACTCTAATTTCATAATAGGGATGGTTCAGTCACTGTCGTAGAATGGAATAATAAGTCAAACGGGAAACGAAAACGAAACATAATTCAATGCACGCAGAAATCATTCAGTAGATTATTATTTCAAACGGGTAAAATCTATCCTCCTTGTCATTTACTGGCCTCTAAAAGGGAAAACTTAAGGCGTCGAGACACTAATTTAATTTTGCTATGAGCAAAATGTAACCACTGGCTGTGTAGTCAATTTTACTCTGCAAATCCTGACATAATAAAGTAACTGATAAAATACACATAATGAATAGGGAAAAATATACACTGAGGCCCATATTATGGTAAGGCAATTACCTTGGATAGTTAAGGTCAGAATAACAATAAAAATAATGCTAATGTCATGGTATTGTAAAGAAGTCATATGAGGAAAAATGAAACATATTGTATTGAGCTATCTCGACAATGATTCTTCTATCTACCCGGAGTCCTGGTAAATAAATTATTGAATGATAACCAATACAGGTAGGCTGGTAAATCACACATTAAGGGATTGCAGCAGAACTAAATCATCTGAATAATTTCTTTCGTAGCCTCCAGTGGCAATTGGGTTCATTAAATATGAAAATGCTTTTAGTACAACTAGAGATATATTGTAACAAGTTAATATACGAAGAAAATAGTCTGTTTTTTTGTGTATTTTTTTGACACGTCGATAATTGTGAAACCTTTTGAATGTTTCCACTTAAACGTGCTGAATGAAATTTGAATATTAATTGAAATATCATTATCAGTAATTTTAGGATCCATACCCCTCATTTATTTGATTTTTGCCGGCACGAGTCTATGTTATAAATTATGCGTATGTCGCTGGTGGAAATTTTTGACATACTTATACAGATACCTGCATCTATATTCCCGCATGTATGGAAAGACACAGGTCCACATGCGCGCTCTCATTTATTGCTGACAAAGATATATCTAGATACGTCGTTGGAAAATCATCAGTAATCACCAAAAGTGCATTGATTTAATTTCTTGAGCAACAAGTTATGCACAGTCTTTAACCCAGGGCTTCCCACACTTTTCCCGTGAGCCAAAGTTCATAAGAATAATATGGCGCGACCCACTTTTTTTCGAAACTTTCCAAAGGGAACACAATTTCCAAGTCATTCATGCGCACCTAGATTGACCAAACGGGAACAAATTAAATGCTAAAATTGGTCAAAATAGTGTTACATAACCAATACTATGGCATCCTGCACAGCGATGGATTTTTTTAAAGAAATTGCAGCAAGTACTGCGACCTCTTTTGGAAGAGGCTGCGAACCCCAATATCTTGTACAAATCTAAGGATAACAATACCAACGATGACAATTAATTACAGTTATATTTACAATGGGCACTCTCGAATGACACCAAATTGACATCGCAAGTTCACGTATCGCATTCACATTCGTTCCCCTAGTGAAGTTTAATATCTCCAATCCCACTCACACTCTTTGTTATCCTTTTATCGAATTATCTGCGTCACGTTACTTATACACGTATTACCTACTAGTCCTAACACGCGCACATCTGCGCAAGATGACTCGCGTGATATACACTTACACTTACACTTAAACTTTTTTTAAATTGCAGCACGGATGAGGTGCATGACTCATAATCGCGAGATAGCTCGAGGTCATGAGTTCGAGTCACCGCGGCGTCAATGTGTTGTTGCAGACAAAGATCTTCACTGCTATTGCCTCTGTCAATCCATATATACAAATAAGTACTGACTTTATTCAATGGTTCGCAGTGGAGGAGATGTAGCGACCTCTCAAAGCAAGATTATGTATGAGTACGTCCCAATCGCTTCATAATATTAGATATGGGCACTCCGGCCAGTGAACAACGGTTTGTCCCCTTCTCCTTTACCTTTCACCGTACGATGGTTTTTGTTGGCTTATCTTGTTGCCTCTGTGTATTCAACTGCCAATATATTATTATTGTACTAGATTTTGCCTGTTTTAGGATCAGTCTGCTCTCCATAAATGGGCTATTCTACTTAAAATCCACACTACACCTGTGGAAGAATTTGGAAATGTCTTTGACAGACGGAGTATAAATCTCAAATGGAATGAATGTATTAGGCAGCTCCATTTGATATCTCATACACCCTCTGAGAAAGATTCAACCTGAATCGTCCAAATCCAATGAAGGAGGATGAGTTTTAAATGGAGCTGCTAATGCGTTCATTCCATTTGAAATTCATACGCCCCCTATATAAGATATTTCCAAAATCTTCCACAGGGGTAATGTTGATTTTATACGGAATTGCCCAATGCAGTATCGTCATCTTAATTAGATGGAATTAGATATTTTTGGAACAATCTGCTGCAAACTAGCAAACGTAAAATGCCGTATCTGCTTTTGAAATTCAAATCAGATACTTCGCTGTGACTTGCAAAGGCTTCTGTCCATACAGATTAAACGATGAAGCAATTCTCTACATGTTTGCTATTATTTATCAATATTACAGCTAATACATCTCCCTGCAACATGTCTACAGCTAGACTTGAAAGTAAAGATATCGATGGGCCTCGATGATATAAATCTCTCTCTTCGTCTATAATATTCATTTAGTTTTCACAAGTTCAACGGAGTTTGTTCATGCGGCGAAACCGGAGACATGTTCAGTTAGAAGACACTCGGTGTGACAGTAGGGGCGAAGCGGTATTTGAAGATATCAACAGAACACTTAAAGATACAGATTAGTCTAAACTAATGAAATTGCCTTATCCAATTGTGCCGCGAAACCGATCATGCTAACAATACACCTAAATTTGATCCGTTGACAGCGCGTAAATGTGATGCAGATTGTCCACTAAAATAAGCGCGTTATGAGTCACTGGTAATAGCTAACATTTAGCACGGATTGAATTTGGATTCAAATGCATTGTATAGGTAGTCTTTTTTTGACATGTTAAAGCATGTTTAATAAGTGTATATTCAAGTGTATGCTTGGTAGTATAGCAAGCGAATAGATTTTGGTGCAGGCTTCAGATTACTTGTCAGAGGTATAACACATTGGTAAGCTTCAGGTTATGTGCCCTTAAATACTTCCATCTACAATAGTCTTCCTTTCAAATTATACACATCGTTAGATCACTAAATCAAATTATAGCACCCATCATCTATCATCTGTACCGAATCACTCTCTATTCATGTGCTTAATGCTCTGCATGCTAGCCATAGGCTTTAACGTACAAATTTCAAATTTTGAGATATTTTCTCAAAATTTCAAGAGCTATCTAAAGAACTACTGAACCAATACTAGGCTTGTTTGTACTCATTTTAATGCATTTTTCATGCAGTCTCCAAATATGGTCATGACAATTTACAATTCTAAAATTTTGAATTTGTAAAAAAAAAATGAAACTTGTCGTCTGCAGTCGACACCCGCGTGGAGATAGTTAGATTACACTACCGTGTTCAATAAACATATAGCAGTAAAATCAGATAACATTCTATCTATTATAAAAAACGGCGGTGATTAGTTTTTAGGTTTTATTAAAGTACGCTTTGGAGTTATCTAAACACTGCCGACGCAAAACGTGTTTCTTAAAAAGCTTTTATTTGTTTTACCTATGGTCGTTGCAGCCGTTTATCCATCCGTATTCGCAATGAGAATATTTGAAAGGATGCCTCTAAATCCCAGATCCTCTAAATGTACTGATAGATACTCTATAACGCTTTATTGCAGACAACCCATCAATATTTAACCTAATAATACAATTGATTTGGGCAGATTTTTTTTCTTCTAAATGTCACTTGCTTGATAATGGGCTTACAGGCTCACAGTTTGAAAGCATAACACCTAGAGCTCTATTCAGGGCGAACTTATACAGCGGATGGATCGTGCAATATTTGAAAGGTTGCTGAAAAGTAAATGCACATTTTTTATACATAAGGACATTATTGAGGTTTATTGAAGAAAGTACGACATAATAATTGCGGACATCGATAGAGCTTCAATGTGGTGTGTGGGGTGTGGGATTTGAGTGTCGGTGGTGGGATGTATGTTGGGGTGTTATTGCTAATGCCCTGTGGAGCCAAATACGGATTGAGTAAGACCCCTTTGGAGACAACACAACAATGTTTCATAAGAAAAAAATGTTCCACGTGACATTAGAAATTGCTGTAAATAGATTGCCCCGATAAAAATGAAGGTATCCAGAGGGTATACATTCTAGAGTTGTAGATGTTTTTTGATGTTGAGTCCCATTGGGTTTTTCCCTGAGGAACCAATTGTGGTATCAGGAACAACCTTATGGAGATAATTTTGCGCCATAAAATAATAGGTAAAATATTCACAAGTGTGTGATCTCCATTAAGACCTATTAAGTAGAGAGTTCATGATTGTGTGTCGGAGGTGTGGGTAGGTATGCTTTTGTTGTAAGGGTGTCTTTATGTGTCTTTATATAAGAATTTTTATGTTTTAATGGTTTTGTGCGCATGTGGCTGTGGGTATTTCGATGGGGTGATTTGCCTTTGATAAAGATTATGCTAGGATCGAAAGCTCAGGTCATTAACTAAATTGTATTTTAAAGGAAGCTTAAAAACATACGCATTTTGGCAGGAAAACAACCTAACCTGTTTAATAAGAACATAACATAACCACTGTCAAATTAACCTCCTTATGTCACAAATCATCGAGTAAATTTTACATATCGGATGTTTATTTTTTAATTACTCCATGAAGTAGAGAGTTACAGCTGAGTTATGGTGGCGCTTGGGGGGACCATCCAATCTTGTTAAGGCTATTTTCTACCTGCCGTAGTGCGGAAAGTTGCAATCAATCACGGGATATGGCGTGTCATGAGTGCAACAACGACGGAACTGTAATACAATGTAAAAGCTACCTTGCGTTCAATTGTGTGCAGGACGACTAAATAATAAAACCTGATGTATATAGCAGTAACCTAGCTTGTTATAAAAATGAACAACAAAGTAATATATCCGATGTGTTAACGTTGATGAGTTATTCATTTGCATTAGTAGAATTCTTAGTTAAAATTGTAACTGTTAATCCAAACGCAAGACATTAATTCATAATCTATACTCGATATTTCATCTGCAAAAAAAAAAACAGTGTCATCATGCCATGACCTATTTGACCTTAGACTTGTTTACAGACTCAAAGACCTCTGAAAGTTTGAAACTTCCCCTTTCATTTCGATTTATATTACCTCCTTAACACCACGTTCAAACTATCTGTGTGGTCTCTGTTCAAGGTATCCGCAGAATGTCCAGGTGCGTCAATATGAATGTGTATAATTGGATACTTCAGATCTCGTCGAATTTGGTATTCTGTGATTTTAAAATCATGTTGTTACTTTATCAATTCAAAAAAAATCAATTTTAATTATAAAATTGCAGGTGGATTGAAACATTGTTTTTCAAAAGGCAGCTTTATCAGTTCTATAAACAGACCGTTCTTTTTGCATTCAAAGGCTATTCACAGACACACTGGAGATTTACAAGTATTGAATATTTCCCGGGTCATAAACACCTTTCCTTTATTATGTGACAAAGTCGTTCAATCTAGTCGAGAAACGGTGGATTTTATGAAAGGTTTTGTAAAGATGTCGCAGATTTATACGGTTAGATTGTTTTTACATTGTTCAAGTTTGCTCCTGGATTTGTTTTTCTGTAGTTCTCTTTGATTGTATTTTATTACTTGATACGACATACGGGAAAGTGTTAACTCGTCATGACGGACGATGCTTGAATGAGTTAAAGGAATATGAAAGAGATGTATCAGACATTGTTTTAGTTATTATAAGTTAATATGGATTGGCTGTTTAATATTTTACTTCAGGGATTAAATAAAAATTAGACCGCCTGCGGTTACCGGCGGTTGAACCAAGTAAAATTGTTTAGAACAATAGAAACCAGCACCAATAGGAACCACCCAGAACCGGCAGTCAACCGGCCGTCGATTTGATCCCTCATTAACTCATTAAAATGCAAATTGGGTTAAATCATATTCTATTGACCCAAATATTATACAGACCAATTTCTGTGATTGTAGCACATTTAGTGTCAAAACGTATTATACAATATTTCACCATTGTGGAACTGAACTGATCAAGCAAAATCAGTCGAGACTCGGAAATATTGATTTTGAGATTTAGCCAACTAGGGATATATTTCCTTTTGTTTCCTGTAGTTTTGGAAGCTCTTTAATTGCTCATAATATATTTGGAACTTGTTCAATTCCAAAGGAGTTTTCTGCAAAATGCAGCTTCGTAAATGCTTTTTACTATCCTATAAGAAACTGAAAAATTAATATTTCCGAGGTCCGACTGATTTTGCTTGATCGCATCACATATTAGTATTGAAAATATTTGAACAAACTTAATGTATTTTATTCTGCTGTGATTTTGATTCATTTTTTACATGGATTGCATGTTATGTCAATTTATCTTACTCGTATGACACCTCGTCTTATCTAATTTCACTAAACCGTTTTGTTTTTTTAAGTTAAACCGGTTTTTTTTTCTTTTTTACATGTAGTTAACATGATAAATATCTAAACAATTATATAAAAAAAAGCAGAATATTAAACAAACACCACAAAGGTTCATTCAAAAATGCAAAGCAGGAAAAAGCAAAGCTCATTCGTCATGCCAAATAGTTTGTTCTGTATTGCACATTATTTATTCACATTACTCCATTAAGGTTTTATCATTGATTGCGTCACAATAAGCAATTAATTATAGATAACGGCCGATGACAATACTTAATAATTTAGACCTGTATAGACAAATGAATTCAATACCTGGCCTGTTGTTGTAATGTATATATTTATAGTGATAAATGGGCTAGTCACTGGCTGGAATGGACTGCACAATTAATTTTTTATCTGACAGAATCCAACTGGATTTGATGGTCAGGATTATAAGTAACTCACTATGAACCACAATGGCCTCATCCCAATAACCTCAATTAAACAATCATATAGTGAAAACATTGACCTCAAGTTGCGGAGTATGAGTTTTTATACCCAAATTGTCAAAGGTCATTCATTGAATATACATATGTATTGGGGTTAAAGAGTTGTGCCTTGATAGATGAGCATGTTGTGGATCCTGGTGACTGTATACAATAAAACGAATTAGTGATAAGAAAACATATGGAAACATAATGGGCAAGAAAAAAGCAACACACATTGACAAATCTTGAGAGGTTTGTATCTGGGTCAATTCCATATTGTTAATAAGTGCACTATGGTTTAGAATAGGGTGGCACACTTTTCAGTACATCCCAGAGTGGCCACCTGTCCTCACTCATTTATAACGATCGGGCCAGACTTATACGTGTAATGAGTATGATTTATTCAAAGTAAAATCTGCTCTTATGTTTTTGGAGCGTTTGAAGCATCCTAGTAGAAAAAATGAATAAAAAGTATAAAATAATGTACGCATCCTACACCCCACGCCATCCACACACACACCCCCACTCCACATATACACCAAACCACCCCTGTCGGCAACAAGTGCAATAGGAATTACCTCTTTCTCCAATAATACACGTATATATATAATCCGTGTACGTTATAACGATTACAACAAAGGATTTACATAATCCATATGGATTGACATAATCTCGTAGATTATAACGACTACAAAAGATTTAAATAATCCGTATAGATTGACATAATCTCCTAGATTATAACGAATAAAACAAAGGATTTAGATCATTCATATGGATCATCTCCTAGATTATAACGATTTCAACAAAATACATAATCCATATGCATGGCCATTCCATCTAAAGTGATCATTACGTATTTTCTGTACCTTATAATATAGGCCTATATATCTAATTGGAGCACCAGTGTTGACACCTGTTTTCTTGGGTTTCCTAAGATAATCCTCCAATGCTGATTTTTGTGTGAAGATGACAGACTAGATAAACGTTTTCAAGCAGAATCAAATAATGTTAGGAATATTGATATTAAGATCTAGCTAGTAATAGTATTCAACATTCTTTGTATTTGTTTTTGTTCTGAACAACACTAAAGTGACCACTGAAACCGTAAGTCTAATTTTGATGGGTTTTTCAGCAAAGTAAAGCTGTAAGAATGGCTCATATGACGTCATGAAGTTGAAAACTTTTGATTGACATCAGACTCATTTAGCTTGCTCGCATCATTTTTGCATCACGATCAACGTGATGTGTCCTTGGCAGGGCACGTTTGATTCACTCCACCCAGGTGCAAATAGGAAGGAGGGAAGGTTTTTATTTCAAACTCTAATCGTGACCCGCAGGTCAAATTGCTAGTACATTAAACACACCTAAACAGACACAATGCAATTTGCAGGCAGCAGCTTAATCAGCGCCAATATTGCAACATTGAAACAAACAACTATACAAACATCCAAGTCATCCCAACCACACCCCCCCCCCCCAAGTAGGCAATGAGGATAAAGTGCCTTGCCCAAGGACACAACACGTTGGCACGAGCGGGGCTCGAACTCACAACCTATGTATTATGAGTCGGGCGCCTATCCACTCGGCCACACGTGCTCTCCACCACACGTGGAACGGCGTATGCTGAGAAGGTAAACATACTTGTTGTGAGAAAGAAGTGGACACTCCAACCTGTAAAAGCAGGCGTTAACCTTTTGACCTCGACCTTGACCTTTCTAATGATTTCATCTGCAATTGATACTTGATGCCTGATATTTTGTATTCAAAATATTGACGTTTTATCCGAAATAATAAGATAATACAATGAATATCACATTATTTTTTATTAAATCTAAAGCCTGTTTTATCTTTTATATTTGATAAGAATTCTGTAATCTCATTGGTCAAACACTACTTGGATAAAACTCCGTATTAGCTGCGTACTCCTGCGTATTCCTCGTTAATAATACAGCCCGGTGATATTTTCCGTATTACCTGCGTAGTCCTGACATGTACGCGTCTGCGTAACATGATACGCGGGATCTAAGACTCGCGCGCATACTTCGCGCGTGGAATGTATGCACAGTTAAAAAGCAATGAAGAAACTGGCCTACTTTTCAGTTAGAATAACCTATCAAACTAAATTCCTTCAGCAAAGTTTGCAAACAAGTCGGAAGATAATATAATTCATGTTCACTAAGGGATAAAATCGTTACCCCCTGTTTGTTCTCACGAAACACGGGAAAATATCTACGGTCTGGTGCCGTATTCCATTCAGCCTTCGGCTTCATGGAATACGACACCAGACCGTAGATATTTTCCCGTATTACGTGAACAAACAGGGGGTAACTAATAGTACTACCTTCGCGTAAACCTCCACAGAGTTAGCCTTGAATATCAAGGAGAATACATCTTACACTTCCCATAATGCATTTCCCCCATTGTCTGTACTGACTTGTTATCTAGTGCAACATGGGTCGATAGTGGCTACATATGCATCAATGAGCAGAGCACATCCACATCTTGCACAATATATGATGCGATCAAGCAAAATCAGTCGGAACTCGGATATATTGATTTTGAGATATAGCCAAACAAAGGAACTATTTTCTTTTGTTTCCTGTTGTTTTGGAAACTATTTAATTGCTCATATCTTTGCAACTGGTTGTTCAATTTCAATGGGGTTTTCTGCAAAATCCAGCTTTGTAAATACTTTTTACTATCCTATAAGAAACTGAAAATTTAATGTTTCCGAGTTCCGACTGATTTTGCTTGATCGCATCACATATGTTTATTCCTTGACTATCGAACCATGTTTAGTCAGTCTATTCTCAAAATGTAAAAAGGTACCTGTGCAAACTAATGGAAATGTCATTTGATGAAATCAGGTGATGTATCATGCTGCAAAGGATTATGGGAAGGGTGAGCTATTTTCGCTGTATCAAGACAGAGATAATAAGACAGAGACCTTTTATCTTGATCTATTTTGATTCTCTTGAATATATATAAAAAATCACCCATATTGTGTATGGTCTGCAAACTAAATGAAATATTGATATTGAATACATGAATTTACAGGACGCACACAGCAGACCGTATAAAACATACTTTAGAAGCACCAGCTTTCCTCAATTGCTTTGCCTTTAATCAGTATCTTCTCTTGGATCGGATACATGGTATTTCAAAAGTGAAAAGCATGCGCGATATTTTTTATTTTGCTTCTGCTATGCTCCCAATTTGATACAGAAAAAAGTTACAGGTGATTCGTAATTTAATTAAAAAAATAAGGGCAGGGAAAATGTAGCAAAAGCATCCAATACTGTATTTGATAAACAGTAATTGACATTTTAATTTTGTCCCAAACAACGGTGCGATTGCCCAACAATTTTGTCCCGCGTAAAAGTCTAAACATAAATTTGTTGTGAAGAGAACTTTAATGTAACGATCTATCACTGAAAGTGTACCGATACGCTATATATATATATACAGACTCGTGATATTGCCTATATTTGCCAAACACTGATGGTACAAATAAAGCAGAGTATCAATGAACGAGATCAATTCTCTCTCTTTCTTTCTATCCTTCTCGTTTCACGTATGATCTAACAAAGCCACTCCGTGCCCAAAACAAGTATTTTCTCTCGATATCGTCTCTTTTTATATTAACAATGCAATTTAGTGATTGTTTTTCAAATCCGTTATACATTAGAATTTAACTGGGTTGCAACGAGTAACCAGAGATTTAGAGTAAAGTCATGTGCAGCTTAGAGTCAAGTCACGCGAGTCACTGTACAAATTCAATGAGGTCGAGTCATTGAATAACAATTGAGTCATGCGCCCTATTTTACCACAAATTCATGACCCCCTGTAACCGTAATACCTTAATCAAGGTGGTCGAGCGGCGAAGGATGATCTGATCTCCCCGATTCATCCACACCGTTATTGTCATAAAATCATAACTTGTGCAAAATACTACGCAGTATTATGCAGTATGTTACTTCGGGTAGATGCGGGCTTGAATCAAGGCAATCTCATCTGAGCCCATGAATCTCAACATGAGAAATCAAACATGAGTAAATGCATATCCGTATCACCACCCAAACATTCTCATCTGCATTCTACATGCACATAATGACCTTTGATCGACTTGCGTACAAATACTCATACTCCACAACTTGAGGTCAAATTTTGAGCTATGTTTGTTAATGGAGGTCATTTAGCTATGCCATTAGTGATGAGGTTAATATGGCTCATGGTGTATGCATATCTAAATGCTGCATTGTGGGATGGGATGTAATACATGTTTAAAAAAACGTGTATCAAAAGCAAATAAAAGTCACCTGAAATTTTTCGATTTTCCTCTTTTATACCAAATATGGCAAAATAATTAGTATGAAAAACATCCATTAATTACACCTTTTATAATTCACAATTTGTTAAAGGAGTATAACAATGAGGAAAGCAATATGCTCTGAATTAACTCACCTTAAAATCTTTGATATCAGAGTAAAATGCCTCTCTACCTAATCTTCCTTTTGTACTGATTAAGACTACTTAAAACCAAAATGCATTGAACTTTGAAAGAATATCTTGCAGGTAAAATGTTCTCTACGTTGTGATTAAAGTATCATATTCCTATCTGCCCCAGGTTATTATTACATATCATAACGTATAAAATCATGGTTTTATCAACAAAATACAACGTATCTACTCATAATCAGATGCTTTATCGACTAACGTAAACCAATGAACTCGCGAGCTCAAAGAAAATGTTATTTTAAAGTAAATAAATTGTAAAAGCCTAATTGAGTTTCGTTTTATATGAAATACTCCTACGCGTTTTGTATGTTGAAGTCCGATGATGTGATGCTCTTTGAAGATTATGGATACATGAAGTAATCTAATTAAAGTCTATAGAAAATTGTAAATTTTACCTAACGGTTGCAAATGAAAGAAGCAGTTTGAATGAGATTAAAAAAATTAGTAGGAATTATAATATATTGCAAAAAACCGAATATATATATAGTATTTTAATTCCAATGATTGTACAGGATTATACAGGCTGTATCATAATAATTGTTTTAAAAAGGCTGCATCTTCCAACATCTGTACTTCTGATTCGGTATTAGACCTGTGGATATAGGTAGATAAAGAACATACTTGAAATAATTTACATAAATACTTTTTTTTCTAATAGTGCATTTCCTTTCATAACAGATAGATGGAGTTCATAATCACTATTGGACTGGGTATCAATCATTTATATACAGCCAGTGTAACGCGTCCACTGTAATGTAACCCCCTGACGTATGACTAAAATAGTTCATATATCGTAAGTCCCGAATTTTGGTTCTTCTTTCAGATTCAAACTATTCTTTCGTTTCAAACTGCCTTAAAAGTACAAAAATCAGTTACTGCAAGCACAAAACAGGGCAGTTACTATATGTATGTTAAGGCTGGGTCGTCTATCAGATTGAGTAGAAATAATCAATCTGCAGCCATCTTGATTTACCAAGGCGCGTTAAAAACTCTGTATGCGAGATCACCAGTGTAATGAATATCAAGGGTGGTGTGGCCCAGGTGTATGCAGGGTATGCAGTGGGTATTATACAATGAGTTAAAGGCACTTTAATACACGGTAAGAACCACTTAGACAATCAGAAAAGTATGCGGAGTGTTAATATATTGCATACTTGCACTCCCGTGCAGCTGTGCGTTCGCGTCTTGGAGAATTGACTGGTTAAATTTTATTGAATGAGTGTATTGATATTGGTCAAATTTACATGTTTATTATTTTGTTTGTTATAACAAAATAGCAGAAATGTCATTGTCATGTATGAAATAGGTTGACAAACCCAGATCCCTTATTGCTAGATATTGGGCACTATAATACACTTGCGCTGAATGCATAATGCATAATGCGCTGAATGTTAATGCATCCAGTGTACCCTGCGGGGCTCGTGCATTGGGCGCATCAACATCTCAGCGCACCATTAAGAGTAGCCTAAAACTGACGAATAGTTCTAGAATTATCTTTTTTACTGGTTTTTAAAATTGAAAATTAACGACAAGGAAGAAAACAGGACAACACACACATCAACAGAATCATTATCAACCCCTTGTGTTGTTTATTGTCGTTGATATTGACATTCTAATCAATAATGCTTTTGTGATAAAATAAAAAGTTATTGAGCTACAATTGGCATGCGCCTGTTTGGGAGCTTTCTTCGGCAATATTGGGATATTCCAGAAAATAAAAGGTTTTCAATAACTTGGAGTAGGTTTTCAATAACAGAAATGTCTGTATTTCCAGGTTTGCTTCCAAAAAATGACCGAAATTGCAGTTGCTAATGTTATTGGAAAATGATTGGAAATGTATAAAAAAAATCACGGAAATGTCAAAAATGAGCCTTCAATTTTTTTGCTGTATTAAGACACTATGAAAGTTTGGAATTCTAGCAATCATAACTGGTCAAAACGTCCGGAAACCCGAACTCCTCTAGATGATGTGCATCTATATTCTGGAATACCCCATTGTTTCCTATATTAAACACTAACTACTAAATTTAGATTAAAACCTGCATAATCAAAGGTAGAGTTGCAAATATGAGTTAATTGAAGAACTAGAAAAGGGCTAGATATTAAGCAGGTTATTACTAACTGGCCATTTTCCAATTCTAGAGGAGCAAAGATTAATTAATTCTCGGATGTCACGCACGAACTTCTATTTTTGCGGTACATACAGAGGTAAATACTCAAGAATTTTAACATCTTAAGATTTTAGTTGGTGTATAAGTCAGTATAGAGGTATTATGTAACGCAGAATGCAACACTAAGAAGATCCTGCAGAATATTATTTTCCCATATTTGCTGCATTACATAGGGTGCACTTTAAAAGCACATGTTAACTTTTGTGGTGACGTTTATGATTTACTCCTGACTAAAGTCTGCTAATCTTTAGGTATACTAATACCAGTGGTGTGACTATGGATTTCTTCCATCCGTCTTATTGATGCCCTCGAGAATACATAATGACCATTTTCGCTTTTAATAAACCAAATGGTCGTTAACGTAAAAGAGGACTATAAAAAGGTAGTTATTAGGACATTATAAACAGAATTGCATTTCGTTTGAATCCGGACTGTTCGTCAATGTTTAATTGTACTATAGGGATTGTTGGGTTGAAATAGGGTGACATTGATCATATGAATTTATTTACACTAATCATTTGGCAACATGCACTTATTTGGATAAAGACTTAGAAGAAGGATTTGGTTCATACCTAAGCAGCATATAATTAGGAGTTTATTAATAGAATTGAGGACATGATCGAATTGTACAGTATTTAATCAAATAATAACAAAATGTAAGAGGTTACAAAGTTCGTAAAGATTCGATTTTCTTGTGTGTTTTTTTCTTTAACGAAATCGCACGCTATAACGCAACCGGGTGTAATTAGTGTATTTTATGCTCGGCTCTCGACAAATCACGCGAGCCATTGCCTAACGCGCAGTCGTGCATATTCGCTATGTTACAGCGTGCGTAATTGGCTGAGAGCCGAAAATAAACAACGTAATCCCGATTTTCATGTCGTAAACAAATCGCGTTAGAAACCATGGACACTCGTAAGTCGGATATACGCTTAATGCTATAATTAGGCGATGTATTCAATTTCCACGTCCTTTCAAAAACGACGAACTTGGCAAGGTAACGTTTTCTCTTGGTGGAAAAACGCTTAGAAAGGATAAGGAAATGGTACTTTAGTCTAAATGCGAAATTGGTTGTATATTTAGTTGCCGAGGAAAATAACAGCGAATACATATAGAATGTTGCATATGAACGTTGTTTGTATCCTCGGGCGAAAACCCTCGGGGATAAACAATGGATAAGTTGAAATAATATGGGGCAAATATAATCATAATAATACATGACGAAGGCATCGCAGCCAATTCCGTTCCAATGTTAGCAGCTAACACCATACTATTTCTTTACCCTATGGGTATTACGGAAGAATATATTATGTTAAACATGAAATGTCGTATGTAAAACAAACTGGCGAGCATTAAGACAGAGAGAGACTTGTTAGGCTCTATCAAATGTTAGGCTCTATCCTTTCTGAACTCTCTCGCGTATCAAGGACGTCATTTAAAAGAGCAATAGCAATTGCGTGTTTTTTTAAGCGTCCTCTGCCTTGCAGACAATATGCATACAATCCGATATTCTTTGGTTCATCTCAAGTTTGGTATTATTAACGTCAGTGCTCGTTCGCGGTTACGCTGCAAGCGTGTCGACAAACCGTTCATGTACGCATGCGTGTACGTTCTGTGCGATTAACATTACGCGCGCAATTCGATACTACGGCATGCAAAATACGCACTTACGTCACTACCGAACTTGAGGGAAACTCATGTATAGATTGTATAGACAAATATTCAGGCAGACAGACATAAAGACAGACAGACGGACAGATAGACAGACAGATATGTAGTTTGCTTCGTGTGACCCAATCAGTATCAACCACTTATTTAAGTATTCATTTACAAGCAGAGAATCTACACAGCAAATTCCGTGCTTCTAAATAAATAAATCGCAAGAAATCTGCGGCCAGGCTCGCTAGCTCCCTCAGACCAGGTAAGCATGCATCAATTGTCAAAATTAAATTGCAAGATTATCATACCACTCCATATGTATTCTTCAGCACAAACTTTCTTAGCCTTAGGAACCGCTAGTAAAAACACGATTTATGCGCCGAGCAAGGAACGAGCGAGTTAGCGTTACAGGGTTATAGTGACGTTCACACGTAACAATGAAATCATAAGACTTGCCGACTAGTTGCAATGAGTTTTATAACATTAGGTTTAATCACATGTGTACGCCAACCGTAGCCATATTTGATGTATCAACGGAAAACAGTGCTGAGAATATTCAGGTTAAGCCATATTGTAACATCTGCTGAAGAGGGCGCCTTCAATATTTTTCAAAATTCTGTTTAAACACTATTGTAATTCATACTTTAGTAACAAACATACCCTGCAAAAATCAAGACTTTGGGTGCTGTATTTTTTGTCAAAATCCGAGATTATGGACAAGATGGAAATATTAGTCGAATACGTACGCGAAGCTTATAACACAGTACGTACTTAGATACACACATCAAATGACCATACCGTAGCACGACCGACGGAATGATACGCATTGGCGTCTTCGGTGATGGTAGTAAATGCCAACTTTCTTTGCTTTACCTCAGTTGTTCTGCTCAAAATTAAAAGGGGATGTAGCTAGCAATAAAAGCTACCATTTTATGGAAAAGAAATACTAATCAATATTTATGGATATGTTACAATATCGCTTTAAGTGTCACGTGACACCAAGTGAATAAAGACTTGAAGGAAATACCTCTCGAGATGAGGCGAATGTGTAGTCCTATTGATCACATCCCCTGGTTCTTTATTAAATATATCATTATTCAAACGAGTTGGTCTAATACCAGGATTTCATAGTTACAGCGGAAAGTAATCTCGAGATTTTAGGCATCGTGTAGCCGTGAGTTAAGAAGATGTTACTGCTCGAAACGTGAGGCACGGCGCGTGATGAATTGAACACATCAAAACAAATTGAACGGCTATTTTATTTAGGCTCCAGCATAAACATTCACCGTTTGACTTTAAACTGCTTTAGATCTGATGTATTTATCCCTCATCGGTTAGCCAGCTTTTTCAGCCCAAGGGTTTAGAGATAAAATTTGCATAAAGCCCGAATGGAGGAAGATAGAGAGAGATAAGATTACGAGGATGAGTCTGGTTTCAGTTTACATTATACCAATAACATTTATCTTTACTAATTTAATACTATATATGAATAAAAAATGGTGACATTTAGGTATCTCACACGATAAATTATTGTCTTGAGATATCTTTGTAAAATCCAAAGACGCTGTGAACGTAGGACTAGAGGAGTATTTTATCATGCAAACGATGGTTGACGTAGATTCCCAGTTACATGTAAATTGCCATATGATATAACTTAGGTTTAAGAGACTTGGTGGATGGGTGGTAAACAACATTATTGATTCTTGCCGTGCTGCTGTGCGTTCTGACGGTGAGAAACTAGCGAGAAAACCTTGCAGATGGCTGGTTTCATTGAGCGCGCCAACTGGTACTTCGTCACAAATCTGTTGCAATCTATCCCGATATATACCATAATAACACTTACAGAAATACACTATGTATATACACGTATGCGCTTGCTTATCCAGGGAGACACAATTATAAATTTGGCTGGCAAATAAAGAATTGAAATCATTTGAGGAACTCAACAATCTTTGCATATAATTATGAACCCTATTACACACTAATATAATTCATTGGTTAGCATGGTTAGTCGCACATTTGCTCTCACAGACACATTATATTCAAATGATTTTAAAGAACATTATATCAACCATGGCGACATATAAAGTAACATTTTAAGGACAATATATCGACCTAGAGCAATGCAGATAGATTGACTTGACATCAAAGTTTGATTCATTGACTGCTTGAACCATTTAGAAGAACCCACACTCAAACCTATAAAAAGACAATTTACACACCCCAGCATACCCCACACCAACACCACTCGATAGCATTTAGGGTCTGCTTTATCTATGAACGTTCAGATAACTAAAACTTATTGCAGACACATCCCGGGGAGCATCCCCACATACAATCCCAACAAGCACTGCACACCCATATACACAAAGGGAGATTCGTTAGTAAAATATAATGTCTCTATTTTATAATATTACAAATTGCATGTGTAAGTTGAACCGTTAACTTGAACGACATGCAGCATTACTGCCTACTTTGTCTTAATACGCTTTACAATGTATAATTTATTGCACAAATAAAGAGACACGTGTACACCCCCCCCCCCCACACACACACACACCCCCACCACACACCTCACACCCACCCTCACGTTACATGCGAAAATTGATAGACGATTTAAAATCCTTGTCATTAATTGATATCAACCCGCATTGCCTTTAGAAAACAAACGATTCAACTATTTTCACACACGCAACACTTATCTGTATTTCGAATACAACAACCAATATCCTTCTACTATATTAAATAAGAAATGTGTTGAAAAGCAAGTCTCGGCTTTGAGTAATATGGTACTATTGAGTACTGACGCATTGACACATGACAAAAGACTTGCAACTATCGCAGGTTATCCCCGTGGCTCACTGTGCTTACTATTAACTACCTAATATTCAAATACGTTTCGTATAAAGTTCCATGTAACAGTCAAACTGTGTATTTGGAGTGTTTGGGTGAAAACACAATTTTATCAATGGAGAGAGCTATTGGATTTGAAAATGCCAAAGATCATTGTAAAGACTGGAAAAAGATCATTGTGAATACTGGTGACAATATGTTGTTTAAAAAGCAAAAAAGGCGGTTACAGTTTATACATAAATGAAATTACGACGTTTATGCAGATACAATTATCTATGCCATCTCAAACAAGGCTGCATTTTTAATCACAATCATGACAATGTGAGCTCTTTTGACGCGAACAATCGGAAGAAGCCAGCTACAAATGCATACAAAAAAGTCAGAGCTAAATCATAATAGTTTTCTTGTAACCAATAACCAAGTAGTGCTCATGGGCTCATTTGCAAATGGGAGCATTGTAGACATGGTAGATGTTACCATGATTCAACTCAATATGTGAAGAAATTAAAAATAACATTTATCATACTATTAAAATATGGACATGGTGGTCAATAAGTCGCTGCATATGACTTTGAAAATAAGTAAATCATAAAATGATCGCATTAACGGTCAACTATATTGACAAAATGCCAGTTCCGTCGTTGTTTTTAATAAACGATTTGATTTGAAGAAGCGTCAAGTCAAATCCAATTGCGGTTTTATAAGTGAGCACATTATCATCTCGCATCAACGGTGTCTTTATAACCACAAGTAGATATGTCCAAGTAAATGATCTAAATAAGTCATTTGGTCAATTTGCCTATTATTCACTTGAGGGAATTGGAACGGGTTACTGACACCCTATATCTTCTTATTCGTCTCTACACCTGCTGAATACGGACATGTTTGTCAAGAGGAACAAGATTAGATTTCTAATTCTTCTTGAACCGCTGCTCTAGTCTATCAATGCTAGGCTGCAAAGAGGTATCAGATGTACGCTATTATTACATACCGTCATTTTACAAAGGGGAACAAATTCAATAGTCACAATATTTGCATTTGATGCATGAACTGGGTTGAATATATTGCTAAAAATAACATGGTTGGAATGCAAAATAAGTGCTTAAATGAATCTGTATTTTTAACTCCATGAGAACTATGGCTTTTTATTAATTTTATACGATGTTTCTGATTGGTTTAATTACGTGATATATTGATCTAAGTGACCAATTGAAATACAGTTTCTAAATATTTAAACTCAATCCACATCAGAACTACCACCGTTCTTAACACGGTATTGATTGGCTGAATAAATCATAAAAGTATCCTTTAACAATCAAAAACAAGTATTCATTGGGTTAAACAATGAACTAAATCCGTCGTTTTTCATTTGCATATGGAAGCATTGTAAACAGTAACATGAACATGATGAATCATCTCACGGGTTAGCTTTAATATGTGATGGAATGTTATAATAACATTATTTTTGAATTTTACATTTTTTTTCAACATCTGCATTCTCGTCTTCTTTAAGCACAGAAAGAAAATAATATTTTTGTTAATATTCTGTTAAACTCACAAATGTTATTTCCTTCAACATAAATACCAGCGAAGTAGTAAGAATTTCAAGTGGGGATATCATATTACTTGGCAACAGCAACATCTTTGTTTTGTTCTGCTATTCTACTGTTTCGTGCCATGAGGCTGCGAACATAACATTATGAAAATAACAACAGGAAAATCGAACACAGAATGACATATCATATTGAGTTTTGTGAATATATGCTTTCTGAAGCAGAGAGGATGACTATATCTATTTGATCGCTTTAAGCATGTTAAGAAGTTTTCAGAATAACCGCGAGAAGCCTTTGATCTCTGTCCAATAAGATGGCTCGTACTATAATTCATTTCAAGTGCTTCTAGAGTAACATATACTGTTGTACAGGTGTTATCATCAATAATTGATGGCTACTTTTACTCCATACTTTATAGCTGTTCTATTGCGCCATTGAAAAAATCTCTATTATATCAATATTGGTGCATGAGTGAGCATCACTAAAGAATCATGGAGTTGCAATGATAATTAGAGGGGCACCAGAACATCGCATAATTATAAAAATGATTAAAATTGCATAATTAGGGATTGTACCACATAATTATAGTACCTAAAGATATATACTTAATGCTCTAGAAAGCCCTCACTTCTTGCTGAGAAGCTTGCACTTCAGCTCATTATAGTCTCAGGAAATCCAATAATATTGCAAAACATTCGAGATTTAGGTAGGCTTATTCATTATACCCGGTGATTTTTAATGGTTTTCCATATAGGGTAGTATAATTTGTTTATCTAACATAATTGTAACAATCGATTACCAGCGTAAATATATGATTGAATATGAATGCAAACAACCGTTGCCAAAAACAATATAATTTCACACACAAAAGTGCAAGTAAAGTTCAATTTTTGCGCGCGAAAAGTAAAACTCTACGTTCTTAGTAAGAATAGTCTATAGGAACCAAACCTGTCGCGTGCATAGCCTCAATACATCAATACATACTATAGCATGATATACGATGAGTTGACAATGACATCATTCCCAATGCAATACTGTTATTCACAGCCTGTATTCATCAATTAAAGCTTTTGACCTTATTAAGATTATATCCGTAACACATTCAAAGATTGTTTCATGAGCGTACACACATAATTGAGGTTAAAGAACTGAGTCCTGACCCATGCGAATGCCTTTGAAATCCTTGTCGTGGTTCAGATATAATCTGCTACACACAAACTATAAGCAAAATAGTCTCACTGTCAGTGACACAGTTCAATAACCCCCATTTACTGATCACGACTCAAAATTTGACCTGATGAATACACAAACATATTGGGGGGTTAAAGAACTGTGGCCGGACACATTGCGATGTTTTAGATCTTTGTGACATGACAAAATCCCAATATAGCTAATGGAAGGCTACTCTATGCTATATATCAGTATATCTTTCTTTCCATGTCGAAGTACATGTATTATATTTCATGTAAACGTATACATGTGCATCCCTGGTCCGTAGACATTTAAAACTTAGGATCAGAGAGAAGATGAAAGGCCAGGCCGCCATGCTTGTAGACTTGCTTCCAGAGAACACACAACCAGCTAACTTAATTTACCATCGCTGGGTTTGTACCGCCATTGTAGATATTTTGCTCAATGAACCAAGTTAAGCTCGGGAAACACACTTTTTTTTCAATTACATTCCTGAAAAATTGTGATGCATGCATGCTTCTTCTTCTTCTTTATGTTTTGAATATTTTGTATACAGGAATATCGTCTTTTTGTGATATTCCGGATACTTTTCACTTAATTGTAATGCAGAATAGAATATAATTAAAGAGAGATTAAGACATTTAATTTAGTTAAATGTTGCTGGTAGTATGTTACGTACAATAACTTGTGTTATACAATACGTTAAGTTTTATCCCTTACTCTTTTATATAGCTTATTTACAGTTTTGTAGTTAGTTGCGAATAAATAGATCCTATATCATGCACATGACTTTGTGGTCAATTCATGCGTTTCACAATACGATGCGCCTCCAGCGGTCGCTGGGTCGAGGCCAAAATACGCAGTGCATCATGGGAAAATGAGTCGACATCCAAAGCCCGCGTGATACGAATACAATACAGGAACATGCATCATTGTGGGTTTAAATGTCATTATAATGATGTTACATGCGAATGCACACTAAAACAACAATTTACAACTATAGTAGATCCATTTTCTATCTATTGCTCACAGGGAATCCTTCGTGGAGCTGTTTTCAACATATTTATTATCACACTCCCGTGAAAATTCAATAGCAGCTAGAACGGCGACTCTGGAGTCAAAAATTCGGCGCATCGTATTGTGAAACGCGAGAATTATATTCAATTGCTAATATCAACCGTTTTAAATGCAATATTAACAGATTTCAATTTCAATCAAGTGAGCCATTAATTGTAAGAATGTCATATTATATATTCCTAGGTTGTTTGATAGCATGTAAAACTACACCTTTTTTAAGATAAGGTAAACACCAATGGCGATATCTTAAATCGTGTTTTCAAATTTTCAACTGGTTACTGGCAGTAAAACATCAAAGAGTAACAAATGCAACGAAGTTTTCAAAAAACTTTGTGTCATGAAATGTTAGGAATAACTTATATTATTTGGCTAAATTAAATTCAAAATATATGTTAATAGCGCCCTCAATTTGAATTTGCACACAAATAAACAGTTTATAGAATAAAAAAAATAAGCAGAAAAAGATTAATAAGTAAATAAGATAAGAAAAGAAACGAAAATCTATGTTTAAAAGAGCTGGAAATGTATGTATATATTAGTGCGATAGTTGTTGGTATTGTCCAGGTCTAGAATTGAACATTATCTAATGTTTTATTAAAGATTTTAATAAATGATCACATCAAACAACCGTACGCGTATAAATTATCGTGCTGCTAGAAACTATTACTTCAAGTATCTCAATGCCATATTGGTACCTCTAAGGTAATATGTGTAATATTGGAAACTTCAGTACCAACACTATGATTTATTTGAAGGATGAAGAGAAGAACTACAAATTATAATCACAAACGTTTCATATCAAGTAATCCAGACACAGGCTATTGTGTCGATTTGCCCAAAGACAATAACATGGGCCAAAAGCCGCGTGACATTATTTAATATGCCAATTTGATAGACCTGGCAGTTTTGAGGTTCAAATTTTATAATTCTTTGATGTTGAAGTAAAGCACTATAGTTCTGTGCTATTGGTCTACATTATAAGTCAAGTCACCCTTTTTTTTACAAGTAACCCAGCAAACACAAAATGTTTTACAGAAAACGTTTAAATGCCGGGTTATATAAAGGGTATACAAACGTTTTACTAACATTCCAAAAACATTTTTGAAAAATTGATACAAAACATTCTAAACAGAATGTTATTTTGGGGTTGAAAAAATATTTTGCGAAAAATGTTTTAAAAACGTTTTCATGACCTTTATATAACCCGACATTTAAACGTTATGAAAACGTTTTGAAAAAAACATTTTAAGAACATTTCTGTGTTTGCTGGGAACACCTTTAATGTGTATGTTGGTTTAAAATACGGTATTAAATTACTTTGTTCATTAGTCCTGCAAACAAATCAAACCATTGTTATCCATTTGGTTCAACAAATTTACACATACTCGGTCTCACGGTAGTGCCTGTTGATTGATAATATTTGCGTCGATGTTCATGCAATGCTTGCACAACATTATAACGTATACAAGAATTCAAAACCCTCCGCCATTGTAAAGAAGCAGGTTGAGCTTCACGTGTCCTACAATTGGCCCTCTTTCCTGTAACCCAATCTCGTTTATATTTACCCAAGATACATCAACATGACGGTAGATATATTGACAAAAATGATAAAATGTCCTACATCTATCGCTGGCCCATATTCCCTTGCATAAGCAAATAGGAAACTGTCACACAGAACCCTTTACATGTGACATGCTGGCTAATAAAGGAAGTATGCTTTAGCACTATTGGCGCGTCGTTCCAGGGACTGGTTTCTTAACAATTTTACAGATTTTTGAAATGCATTTAACTTGACGAGTGTAATTTTAGAACGTTTAAGAAGATATTTAAATGACTCATTTGAATTTTGTTTATTTTAACAACATGAGAAAGTAAGATCCACAGTTACCACTTTTGAATAATTATGTCCATGGGTATATTTTTAATTAAAGCAAAAACAAATCTACTTGAAATTTGTTATACATATAATTCAGACATAATAGTAATGCTTTTAGTTCGTGATAGCTATTGTTTTACTTAAAAGTTTCAATCTTTCACTTTAAACATATCTGACTGCGTTTGATGTACGCAGTGTGAGATGCTTAAAACTCCCTACTTGTTGCCCACATCGTACATCCAATGTTTTATTTTGTGCACAACTTAAAATGTCAACAACACGCAGTGACGACACCCACAAAAATGCTTATTGGCTTGGGCCACCTCAGAACTTTGTTTCGGAATGCATTTTTTTTACATAAAATGTTAATCCGTGTGTTTTTTATTTATTTCTATTTGTGTTTATTTTTGTTATTGATAATCATATCAATGTGTCCAAACTGACTTATAATAGGCTATTTCAATTGAAACCCATACACCCCCTATGGAAGACATGACCTAACTCTCCCACACATGGAGTGTAGATTTCAAATGGCGTCACCCATTCCGGAGTTCCTATTCACACTCACACACACCCTGTGAAATTCACACTCCCTGTGTGGAAGGGTCATTTCTTCTATAGGAAGTGTATGGATTTCAACTGGAATAAAAGAATGAGACTTACAAGAGAATGGTTCAAAAGTATGACGAGAGGCTATGAAATAAACAATCGCATCATCTGTAAGACGACATAGCACATCAAATAACATTGTAGGTTACAAGATAGACAATCTGTCTTTCTCTTTCTTTGTCCCTGTTTGTCTGTCTCTCCTTCCCTGATATATCTCTATGTCTTTGTGTCTCTCCTCCCTCTTCATTGTTTTCTCCTTAGATAGATACCCTTATAATATCCTAAAAAACCCTACAGACCAATATACATGTGATATTTCGACTGTTCAGTGCCAGAAGTGGGTAAGTACAAAAGCTGCCCTGTGAATTTTTACAATGTATATTTTATTCATCTACACATGGCAATTACACATGGCAGCTATTGCACTTACCTACGTCTGGCACTGAGCAGTTGATTTTTCAAATCTTGACCAGTGGGAAAACAAGCCAATGACCGTTACTAGACAATTCCCAGGACCCCTATCGCGTCACATATAATCCCCTTTGACGATATCATTATGTATTGTACCTTAATTTACCATAGACCATTATATCATGTAAAGACTATCATAAGGGCCTTTAAGGCTTTGGCCATATTAAATTGTCAACAGGAAAATTACGCAAGTGGGGCTCGTTGTGGAGAAGTAATGACTATAGATATGGCTTTATAGTTCTACGAAACCAAAATAACTTTAGATATTGACTTATTATTATAACATGTTTCTACGACGCTATGTTAGCACTAATTGTCAGGCAAATGCTTCTTCTTTTCTAGTCCTATACTTTTATGAAACGGATGATGGATTGTATTGTTTTTAGATGTGTAAGATTTTTATAAAATAATGTAAGATATAATTGCAATCGCCAGTTCACGTATCCAAGTTTGGCCTATTATAGTATAAAGTAGTGAGCTTAATTGGTATAGAATTTTACATGAAATTACTTTTCCTGAGTCAACTAATGTGATATGTTCTCCGCACCATATACTCGTGCGGAAGATTCTTTTCATGCTCATCCATCTGCAAAGAAATGTCCTGTCCTTGAGCACGTAAAATAAGGAAATAAATAAAAGACAAGGCCCGAAACCTTGCTGTACAAAAGAGCCAACGCCCTTTATATCAATTTATTTGATGCCTGATTTGTTATGAATTATGATAGAAATAAGGACATGCTAATACCCCGGCTAATACATTATAATATCAACTGCTGGTTTTGTGTATTTTGATAGTTTCAGAGTACAACGTTGACTGTTATAACTTTGGAACTGCAAATGTTACGGATGATTATCGTTTTATGCACATTCCTGTGAAGCCTGCCAAAAAAAAACACATTTTAATTTCCGGTACCCGCCTTATAAAACCACATAATGTTGGACTTACCTATTCGATATGAAGCCATAATTGATTAAAAAAAAAAGATATCTATCCTCGATGCAGGGCAAACATAGCTGGATAGAAATGGGTATTTGTAAAATGTCAAGGGATTAATTTTAATCGTACCCAGACTTCGGACCTAAGTAAACAGGTTCTTAAAAAGGATCAATAGATTATAATATGACTTAGAACAGACAAACAAACAAAAGACACTCTATACCGTAGATGATTATGTTAAAGCACAATAATACCTGTTAGTTATGCAGAAGGGAAGCATTCATGTTTTAATTAGTAAACACGTAACACATCGGTCGTATGACGTCTGTTTCTAACCAGTGCTGCATAACCTTGTCCTTGTAGCGAGTGGAGATAGAAAGTAAAAGGAGGGTTCATGGAAATTAGTTAAGCTTATTCCAGCTAAGGTGTCTAGGAATCTGATTACCTGCAACAATCGCGTCAATGATCATGAAAAGCATGGTAAAAGATTATTCATCTGAAGTGTTTTTCGGCAAACCATTCATTCAAAGGTGTGTTATGTATAATAAGTCTCTGCTACAGTCAGCTGCATATCACTTCGACAAATGACAACATGAAGAAACTCATTCGATACTTACATTTTTCCCCAAAAGACCTAAAAAAATAGGGTTTGGGCGAGAAAATGTGTACCTTCAATACAAAAGGTCAACATTTTCACATGATCGTCGGCTTTTCCTCCCAGATACATACACCTTAAGTAAATTGATAAATTTTACTTCAATGACTTTTAAATATGAGAAGTAAAATTAAATATCGATATGTATGAATGGTTTGCCGAAAAACACTTCAGGTGAATAATCTTTTACCATGCTTTTCATGATCATTGACGCGATTGTTGGTAATCAGATTCCTATAGGGCACGGTGGCTCAGTGATTACGGCCTTGGACTCATAATCAGAGAGCTTGCTTGATGTGCATGGGTTCGATTCCCGTCCCACCACCATGTTGCGCCCTTGGGCAAGGCGCTTTGCCTCGCTTGCCTCACCCCACCCAGGTGAAATGGGAAGCTGTTAGGTGTTGTCACAGTCGTTGTACTGATGAACCATGCGCCAATTGTAGGCTGCAAACGTGATTCCGACATATTCTAATGACGGCGGAATAAATGTAAAGCGCTTTGAGGCTGTTTACGGCATAAAGCGCTATATAAATATCTACATTTTTTTTATTATTTTTTTTTTATTTATGTCATGGTGTGCTCGCATGTCCCTCAAAAAATTCTGTGCAAACTTTGCTATCCGATCCCATAATGATATCATTTTTTCAATATCTTTGGAATGGGAAGCGGGAACAAAATAAAAAGATGATCTCAGTTTGTACAAGATTATGAGAATGGATGAGTTGAAATGCCAGATGTTGAATCCCATATAAATGCAATAAAAATAAATTGGATTCGGAGGGTTATTCAAGGTGACAAAAAAAAGAGGATAAAATTGTCAAGTTTATGTTTGAATGTAAAGGCTAACGACAATTGCTGTACAGGTCTACACCGATTTAATGCAACGAAAATAAGGTAGAAAATAAGTTCTAGTATGACGTAATATTTCCTTTGTCCTCGTTCATAAATGTTGTTAATGGTGACTTAGATTTCAACGTATTACAACACAATACCTGTGGCGGAATGATAAAATCAAAACTGGGGGTAAATCAAATCATTATGCTTATTGGAAGGAAAAGGGGGTTCGTTTTATCAATAATTTGCTGGGAGAAAATGGGACTTTTATATCAAAAACTGATTTGTAAGAAAATCATGAAAACAAATTTCCTTGACTAAATGGTATTATAAGACCAATTCAGTCAAATTTCAAAATAAGTTAAACAGGGCAAAATTAGTTTCTCCTTTTAGATCTAGTAATATGGACTTATTGTTCAAATATCGTAAAGGTTGTAAGCTATTCTACGATGTCGTTGTAGGGGCTGAACGAATGAAACAATCTGGTAACAAGTGGCAAGTAGACTTTGATATAGAATGGAAATAATTATGTCTGATAAATTTCAATTTTTCTGTTGATTCGAAGTATAGACGGTTCCAATATAAAATTCACTGAAAATTAACCAAAGGATTTTAGGAAGAAATAGTCTGTTGTTAATTTAATTTAAGGAAAGATAATTTATGCACATTTTTTTAAGAGTAACTTGGAAATTATTAAGCATCTTTTTGTAAATTGTCAAGTCTCTAAACTATTTTGGAATACCATTAAATGATGAATACAAGAATAAACTACGAGTAATGTGGAATTTGAAATGTCTTCGTTAACAATTCTGTTTGGTTCTAAATTTGATTTGACTATAACCCTTATAATGACAATGGCAAAATTATATATCTATAGAGCAAAGATCATGAAAAAACACCTAGATTTGAACACTTTTAAAGAAGAAATTAAATGAAATATTAAATCTTGAATAAAAAAAGAAGTCTGCTGTCAGTTTTGTGAAGGGTCCCGGTGGTCATTTTTAATGTTTTATCATCCCCACCGGACTCAAGTACAGGGAATAAATAATCATAAAAAAATCAAATGATATTGTACATTATGGCTTTAAGCAATATACGAGTACAAGATAAAAAACATCATTTACCACATATGGATCCAGCTTTCGCATAAATATTTGAAAAAGGTAGAAACAGAAATCTTGGAAACATATCGGTAATGGATATTGCATGTCTGCATTATGATTCTGCAAATGTTTTGCGCGAAAAATACACATTCTAAGATAATGTGCAATCCTGTAACTTCTCTTGCTAAACCACGGTTCATCATCTCGTTCGTGGGCTTTATTTATTAGTATATGGTCGAATCCAACCAAAAGTGTCCACGGGCCAAAAATAAAAGTCCGAAATAAAAATGTCTCCACAATTTTTTCCTTTTGCCCATTGATTGATGACATATTGGCCTTATAGGAACCAAAAGTGCCATTACTAATCTTGAAAAATAAATCCAGGACGTGTGATAGTAAATGTGATATCAAAACCCAATGTTACCTACGAATACCACTAGGATGCTTTCACTATCGCAATACTAATCAACCTAAAACAAATGGAATATTCCCATTAACGCTTTTTTTTTGTAATGTAGACCACAGGGTGTCAGGAAAATGCTGGCTCAACCAGAAAATATTTGTTTTTATTTTTATAACGCGATCAATATGATCTTAGTCAATTTATGCTAGTTTATTTTTGAAAATGAAGTTTAGGTCAGTTTCTGTATTTTATTTATCAAATGAGTATGAATCAATTTACACATTGTATAAGAACGAGTAGGATATATGTTTTCAAGAATATTAGGAATTATACGCATACACCTAACGCTTTATACAATGAAAAGGTGAAGAAACCCGGGTATTCGTAGGTAACATGAGCGATTTAACAATATCTATATTGAGTTTAGAGGTTTAAATTTTGCTATTATGGTAATGAATTAATAAAATGGTAGTTTTAGATCTCTTTCAGATGGTACGTCCAAATGAATAAATGCTATTACCTTAGATCAAAAATTTTTTGATGCTTTTAGCAAGATTTGGACCACTTCATTTTGATATACAAGTAGTTAATCAGCAATTTTACATAATAAATAATTGTTGAATGAGTCCGTATATGGGTAATAATAGTGTCCTGGGGTACCGCTTAAAGTTTTGACAATTAATTTCCATTGGTAGGGACACTTCATTACACATGTCATGTATTATGCTGTATTCGTAAGTAACATTTCAGTATTTGTAGGTAAGAATTAGACTTTTGGTGGATATCGCAATCAAAACTTCATTTTATAAAGCACTTTGAATGTATCATTTTCTTTATGTGCGTTTATTGATACTTTAGACCCTATCATGTATTAATAATGTCGGTTCACAGCGGTTGAAAGAGGATTGAAGTAAGAAACAAAGGCACTAAAGTGACTTTAATTTGCTTAATTGCACACAAATCGCTTAAAACCGTTATTGCAGACTTGTGAAGTCCATCTTGGAGTCAGTTACGTATTGTGGCCTTTCGTTTGAGGGCAACTACAATTAGCTTTATACCAGGATCCATCACTGTGTTGTCTAGATCATGAGACAATGAGAACAGTCGTTTTTTTCATGGTATTCGTAGGTAACCTTAGCGAAAACGTCAAAAGTTACCTTCGAATAAATCAATTTGGACACAAATTACTCAGAAACCAGAAGGTCGGTAAACATTTAAAATGAAGCACACATGACAGTTGACAAATCCAAGTATTTATCCCTTCTAATCTTCTTTGAATCTGATTTTTCTTTCAAATGAGCAGACCGTCGTCTATTTCAGTACATATTTTTCAACGATTAAGCCGTATTCAGTTTTGCATGGTGGGCATGTATGTGAATTCGCAACTTTCATTGACATATGATTTGATAGCAAACATACAGGCCTTCGTTATGTACCAATATGGGCATTGGCATGTATGGCGGTGTTTCACAATACTGTCATGATGTCAAATTGTATTCGTAGGTAACATTCGGTTACCGAAATTTACCTACGAATACTTGCTTTTATTGTTGACATCTCAGAAATATTTAAACGCAGGCTATTGAAACTTGGTAGAAATAAAGAGTGTATTACCCTGCACCTATTGCTTAACTATTGTTTACTATTCTCTCACTTTGTGGAAATGACACAGCTTTTAACATGTATTCGGAGGTAATGCATATTTTTTACCAAACCTACCTTTGTGCCATTTAGAATTTCTGGCAACTAAACACAATAATAAAGATGTCCGAACGCAATGCATTTCAGTATTGGACATATCAAAGCATGTATCAATTGCGCATTTATTAGTGATTTCCATTTTTTAAAGATATATCTAGTGCTATGAAAAATTGTATTCGTAGGTAATGTAAAAAAATACCACTCAAAAAATTATCACAAAAAATTCATAATTATGTACAAATATGTGAAAAATTGAACAGGCAATCTTTGAATACACACCTTTCAGGAAATCAATTTAGATTCAATCGAATGACTTCTTTTCATAACCGATTTAGATGTTTTTAAAAATACCTTAAGAAATATTTTGAAAAAATGGGTAAAAATAGCATGTTTTGGGGTCTCTGTGTCTAAGTTTTCACAGAAGGGGGTCTTATTATATATGGCGCGAAGCGTATGATCAAGGCGAATAAACGCAATACAAAAACGAATGCCAATTGATAAATACTTTTAAGTTATGGCCCTGAACATGCCGTGTACACTTTTCGTTGGATTCGACCATATATTTATCTTTATTAATGTTCATTTGTGCGACGTGTGTTTTGCAGCAAACGTGATTGGTATTCTAAATTATACTGGAAGCAAACAGTATCCATGTCTTTTTCACACCATATCATTATACACGTGTTTTCTCAACTTAAACCCTGTTGGTGCTCATATGTCAAATACAGAAACACGCACATTTCACATGTTTTTTTACATTTTTCTTCCTAATACAACTTCGTAGGAAGAAAGTGCGTTCACATGAGTCCAAACAGGCCCAGTATTTGCACAGAAGCCACAAAAGTCGCGCATTTCACTTCATCCACGATCACAAAATAGATGATACTATATTATTAGCTGAGTATTATACGCCTCATATACACCAGTGTATACACATCGATTCTAAATATGATATTTTCAAAACCCACCAAGGAATAATGGCTCCGTAAGAAAAGATTCATTATATCTGGTAGAATATATATTGACAATTCTTATATCTCTTGAGTCATATCATTAGAGCACTACTATTTTCATACAAATTCAATTTTTGATCATTACTTTAATAATTTGAATATAATAGCAAGTCGTACGTTAGTAATTTAATATATATTTTCACAATGCTCACTTAGTATTGTTATATATATATCGCTGTTTGACTTTCAATGTTTGTAGAATCATTATGCTCATTTTACACGTGAAAAGTAATATTCTTAAAATGATTTATTCCATTTATATACCTTATGTTTACTTTTTAGAGAATCATAAAGAAAACATATTTTATTCAAGAAGTCAACATACAAATTCGTTTCTTACGCTTTTGTGTGTTATTGTCTATATTAAATGCACTGAAGGTTTATGTTTCCAGCAGCAGATAGCTTGATATATCTACATGTATAAATGTAATAAGAAAAGTAGATGCCGATGTGTTAAACTCACAAGAAATAACTTATCTTGTTAATGTAATTTCTCCTGATCATTACGTTAGTAAGAAGTATAGGTAATAGTTTTCAGCGCCTTAGGAAATAAGATTTTAAGCGTAATTGAATTGAAATATATACAATTGTATGCTAGATTTTATCTCCATTTTAGTATCAGGTATATGTGACCTGCTACAACGAAATGAGTGAAAAGTCGCAAGTTGGTAGTTTCGAAAAGCCCCGGCTACTGCGTTAGTGTTCTGTATGTTCAAGCCAAAAGGATGTATGTATGTCCTTTGTGAATGGGTTCACAATGGGTTATTCATGAAGGACATACTACCGGCCTGTACAGGTGCGCGGCAAACAAAGCACATCAACTCAGTCAGCTAGGATGTCTCGAAACTAACAACTTGCGACTTTGTACTCATTTTGTTGAAGCAGATCACACGTAGGCCAGATCTTAGCAACGAAATCGTTAGCAATTGAGAGGATTCGTATGTGAACCTGAATTGCGTTAAAGGGATTATCAGTGTCGAGGTAGAACCATAAAAATTCATCAAAACTCAGCTTTTTACGTTTTTTGGAACGAGCGAACGTGAAAGCAAACGGATAAAGCAAAATCTTACATCGCAATGAAGATAGAATAATACAAGTACGTTCGTTTTTATTGTCTCCGTATTTTTCTATCGCGCGAGTGCGATTATCGAATTCGGCAGGGTATACGTTACGGACGTACGCTAGCAGTAGTTACGACGGATAGCAATGTTTACACTTTCAGCTAGGGTAATTTACTTATGTTATACAATAGACGTACAGGGTGTCCCTGAAAGAACTGTATCGTCGAAAATTTAATTGTTTGGGTATTTTAACGCCACAACTAAACATAACTAATTTACTGGTGTGGTTGAGGAATAAATCAGTTATTACATACTTTTTGAATTTTGACAATTGACTACATCGTTCGTGAAGAATTAAAAAAAACTAAGAATTTTACGAAAGTCCCTCATGTTCAAACCTTTCCACGGATTCAATGTCAATCGATGATCTGTATTCGGAGTGGTAATCACTGTGTATCATTAGCGCATGCAGTGTCTATTGTCATTAACATATATTTGACTCCGTGGAACGGGCTGAAAATGAGTTTTGTAAAATTCTTTTATTTCAAAAACGGAGCAGTCAATTGTCAAAATTAAAAAAAGTTAGTGGTAGCTGATTAGAACTAGCCTCGTTCCACAAACCGCGACGCCTCTCGAATAGCGAGCGAAGCGAGCACCGAGCGTACAGTTGGAAAATCATCATACATGTATCAGAGTACAGCAGAGAAGTGCTAGTAGCTGATATATTCCTCAACCACAACAGTTATTTAGTTATGTTTGGTTTATGCGTTAAAATACCCAAAAAGTTCAGTTTCCGACGATACAGTTCTTTCAGTAGACTTGTTTAAATTAGATTGTTAATTGCTTGGTGTGCGGATTGCAGTTAGACAAAATAGATTTTACAGATAATTTTAGTGCGTTCAGTTCAGCTCAGAAAATAGTCTAACAACGCTTGCAAAGGCTCAAATTAGATTCACCATCAACAGCTACTTGGTGTTACTTTGACTAAAATAAGTGTTGGTTCAATGTTCTTTAAGTAGCCCTAGATTAAAGAGTATTTTAATGAGAGAATAGAGATGTAGTAGAGATGGAGACAGAGGCAGGGAGAAGAATAAAAAAGAGATATATAGCTGCGAAGATATTGCAAACAGAAAGAGTGGCAGAACTGTAGACAGAAGAAAGAAATACAGAGACACATCTTTTAAAATAAATTTGTTCAATTCTTATTTAAAAGCTGATTTTTTGGCATCATTTGTAATGTAATGGTTGCTGGATGGCATGTAAAAACTATTGTCATTTTAAGTAAAGGTGAACACTGATGGCGCTATTTATCTTTGCCTCTTTACAATAGGTTGACACGTGTATAATGACATTAAAACAGCAGGGAAAGAGTAACAAAGAGTATCAAAAATATATGTAATAGAGCCCTCAATTTGCATACAAATAAAAAGTTTATAGAATAAAAGTTACCACAAAAAAGCACAAAAAGATGAATAATTTTAAAAAGAAACGACAATCTATGTTTAAAATAGCTTAAAGGCATATGTGTATATTAGTGTGTATATTTGCTGTTGGTTTTGTCCAGGTCTATAATTGAACATATTATAATGTTTTGTTGGAAAAATTAATAAATGATTCCATCAAACAACCGTTAGGTACGAGAGACACAATAGTTTAGAGATAGATGGATTGAGAGAAAGAGAGATTGGTTTAGTAGACTATCATCAACCTGTAAAAGGTTAGACATCGTGCAATGCATCAAGTATTCACATCACATACGCAATGAATACGTGAGGTTGATTCTCTTCGTCTCAATCCAACTTTAATGTAATACAATGAGAGGCATATTTGGACATAGTCAAAAGCTGAAGTACCCGCATAATAATGTTAACACCCTTGTATTGATATACAAACATAACAAGGGAAGTAGAAGACGATGGAAGTACAATTGAATGTCAAGTTTGTCTTTTTCTTTAACCCAAAGAGTACTACCTGCTGATTGGTTACAAGGAGACTATTATGATTTATTAAGCCAATCAGCAAGGTGAATAGAATGATGGTAAGGCTGTAGAGGATTGAGCATTGAGAAAATGTATTTTATTTGTTCGTCAGATGAATATATCACGTAATTAGCCAATCAAAAAGGCTGTATGATAGGCAATAGTTCTCATGCAATGAGTTAAATTTCATCACATGATGAGAGTGTGGTTTGTATTATAGATTAGATTGATTTTTGGTTAACGTTTTTGGTGCTACGAAAGGCAATTTTTAAGCGTATGTTTAAATCTATAGTAGTCCCTCTCCACCCCCTCGGCCGCTCCCATGATACACTCTAGTACTGAAACTACAGTGCTATATACTAACCCATTGCTTGATGCTATACTTACTTGGCCCCAATATTTGTCTCTCAGGTGTTTCATTAACATTATACATTTTGAATGCCTTATTGCAAAAACAATATTTCTGTAGTTATTAAAGGCTATGGTTTTCGAATAATAAACCTGCACGTACACAACCAAATCATTATGCAAGTGAATTAAGTTCATGTCTGCAATGCATATTATGATATATCTTACGACATAGACTACCGACCAGACGAGCAGATTTAATGGATATTCACAAGTATTAGTTGCTACCATCTAGTATTGTTACACAGGATGATCTGTTCAACATGTTCAATGAGTATTTTTTGATCCAAATATCTTTATCTTTATCTTTATAACTATTATGTACATAATATTAGGGGGTGTGGATCAAAGCAACTTGAATTATGATGAGAGCAATCCGTTTCGTTTTTATCCAGACGTGACCAATTTTGAAACTGGGTGCATAAGCGGCCATTTTGACTTTTTGCACACAATCGCAATTAATTCAATTTTTATTGAAATAGATTACTGGCCTAATTTTGATTGTATCCATCTGATCTTTATCTTGCTATGTCATGCCTTTATGTATTGGATTAGACATGACCTGTGGCTCTGAGTAATTTTGGAGAGGACTTCCCCAGACGCGTCAGAAACGTTTAAGACATGTGGCATTTTAATTGAAGTAATGCTGAGTAGACGAAAACGTATTTGATATTAAAGCTACTTAAGACTTCTGCAAACCCACCTTTGCACAGTTTTTTTGTGGGATCTGAGAATACATCAAAACGCCAAATTGCATTCTGAATACGAGGAATGTACTTCTGATATCAAATAATTTAGATTTTGTAAAATTCTCAATATAGTACACATTTTATGGCAAATTATTACAAATTGAAATTTTGACATTTAACAATCTTCGAAGTAAACTTTTAAAATCTAATAATATGTACTTCAAGTGTACACACTAAATTACAGGGATTTAAATTCAAATCCAAAATACTTACTTTCAAAACTTTCAGAGACTGTAGTTAGGGACCAATCAATATAGGATTAAAATAAGTCTTTACAAAGTTTTATAAATTTCAGTCCCACAGGGATTTAAAAATGCAAGTCCATTGGATTTAATATTCAAGTCCTTTAAGATTTACTTTTAAGCATATCTGGTATTTATTTCAAAATAATATAAATCTTTATGGGGATTTAAATATCGATAATAAATATAAGTCTGTGTGACTTCTTTTCAAGCAATACGTCTATTCACGGCAGTAATACCAAGTCAGGACTAGTTCTTTCATAAGGTTCAAGCAATAGTCTGCAGTGCCAGTGATAATTCCAGTGTCACTGCAGTGGCCGAGTGTGATCCTTCATGGAAATAAGCTTACCCATTTATAAATTATATTATGTGTATAGGTAAGCTTATACAGCAGAAGGACATACTACTACCTCGGCGATTGAAGATAATGTTCACATTGGCCCTTCGTGCACAACAATGTAAGCTTTTTCATGGAAGTTATAGTCACTGACATTGGCAATTACAGCATCTGGAATGCCATTCTGCAGAACAAATTCGTCCATATCACTTCATTCAATCGCTCCCCACCACACGAAATCGCAAAAGAAAGATGGCGCCTAAGCAGTCCAGGAAAACGTTTCGATTTGATCACGTGCACACACCATCGCGTTGTGATTGGTTTAATTTTTAAGTCTTTCGGAAGATTTAAAAATAGATTATCTTTTTCCCGATCCCAAAGAAAATTAAATCAAACCCCGCGTCAAATAAATCTTAAAGACTTAAAGATTTACAAGTCTCAACTAAGATTTACATTTTAAGTCTTTCTAATTTAGAGTGTATGTAGCTTGGATGGAAAGCCGACCATTATATGAAGACATGAAGTTTCCCAAAATATATTAGGGTATTTGGGAAAATTATTAGGAAAATTATTTGATATCAGAAAGATATTCCTCATATTTAGAATTCAATTTGATGTATCTGATGTGCTCTCAGGTCTTAAAATACTGCGCAAAGCTAGGTTACAGAGCACTTAGTTTAACACTGTTGTAATTCAAATTTTAAGGGGAAATTCATACGTCCGGAATATTATTTGAAATTGCAGGCGAATCTAAAGACACATTCAACACAAGTACAAAGTCATACATTGCGACTATTTTGGCTATACAATTCAACACTTTCTCTTAATTTCCCTATAGGTCTATGTAAAGTCATTGAAATGGGCAAGTGGCATACATGCTGAAAGATATCATCGTGATTGATGGACAGATGGGTATAAAGTAGACGAGAGGAATGGCAGGGGCCATATATTTCCAGTTTGATTTGATACATTAATGTGATATGCATTGAGTCAAAGGAGCCAATAGTTTCACTTATTTTTGAAAAGATCTTTTTGTTCTTGAGGTAAGGCTAATAATATATCAAAACGAAATTGTGCGCGTTTTCCCCTCCCGAGAAAAGCCATGGACATTGAGTAAATATGACACCCCTCAAGTCTTGGGTTCTCTTATGTGTCAGCTTCATTTGTCTTAATATATGAATGCAAGCACTCCTAAATCATGCTTCCCTCCAACCAGTGAGTGTATCTATGTGTACATTTGTTCACACTCTTGGGAATACGTTGTGTGGTGGGTGTGTGGAATGATGGGTTTGGTGTTTATGACTTTGTGTACCATAAGGTTGAGATTGTAAGAGGAATGAATGGGGATAAAACCTTATTATTATGTGCTTACTTATGCTTACTAATGCAAACTTATTCAATGTGTATTTCATATGTGCTTTTGCAATTGTCATGTAATTAATTTTGATTGAAGTATGGTAATAATTTTATATTATATTATTTTGTATTGTAAAAAATTAATGCAATGTGGCCGTCGGGCCACGATATTATTTTATAATATATTGAAATTTGATATCATTAATGTGTCTCGTTCCTGCAAAACCCAAAACATGCAAACTGACCTGCTTTTCATATAAATACCATAAAATATGTAAAGTATCTGAAATTAAGTTATTTGTGGGGTGTGTTGGGTGTGGGGATATGTTGGTGTATGTGGGGGTGTATGTGGTATTGATACCCATGTATCTTGCTATAAAAAAGGATAAACAAACGGAAGATCAAGATCAATAACAGTTTGACAAAAATATTTGTTGCGGAAATTCGCTGTAGATGTAATGATGTAACGCGATTAATTACCATAACGGTAGGAGAAAACAAGTTTTGAATGTATTGCCCGGCACTAGACGCACACTAATACTCTGTATTGCACCATTGCTTATCAAAGAATAGGCATATAGATCTGGATTGTAAGTCTCTGGAAATTGTACATGCATGTACGTGTCGATCGCACCTGTACGATTAGTGTCTTCGAAAAAGTACGGTATGTAATGATTGCACACATGCACATACAGGACAGGCGTAGGTGATCAGTGCAGCCTATTTGTAGTGCTGGGCAATACATTCAATACAATACATTCATTGTGTTTACCTATCGCTATATGGCGACAGACAGTGGGTATTGCATAACAATGCGTTCGTTATCAGATTCCTGATCTCCTTTTGCTACTTAGTCGGCTTGTCCTATTGACTAGTTCAACAGTCTCCTTGTAGCATGACTAACCCTCCATTGTTGATATCAGCCTTTGCGTATTCGTTTATGTTCGATCAGGCAAATATTCTTGATTGGTTAGATGTGGTGTCATAGACAAAGTAACCAAGATCAATATGGTATTATAATTGAGATGCTCGGCTACACCAACAAGACCAGGAAGGTACGATTAAGATAAAACGACTCTGATAATAGTTGTTATTTTGAAAGCATCGCAAACTAATACTAATAATCATTTTTCTTGCTTGAATGACGACGGAGTATTAGAAATAAATTGAATTAGATTGAAGTGAATCAGACACACATTGCAGATAAGCCTTGCCCTTCCATGCAGTACTTGTATTATTTAACATATGACTCTGCTCCTTCTATATTCGTTAGTGGTAGCGGAATCAGCCGACTTCAAAATAAAAAATAAAAATATTTTATTAAACATCATCCATATTTATTACTCACCTGAGACTACTGTGCACAAGTTACGGCTTTACATGTAAGTCCTATTTCACAATTCACGTGTCGTGTTGCTCAAATATCACTCAGTTGCTCAATGACATTGGACCACAATGGCCTCATCCCAATGGCATAGTTCAATAACCTCAATTAAACAATCATAGTGCAAAATATGACCTCAAGTTGCAGAGTATGAGTTTTTTTACCCAAATTGTCAAAGGTCATTCAATGAATGTACAAATGTATAGGGGTTAAAGAACTGTTATGGATCCTAGTGAATGTTGTCAAGATACTTGCTTCTACGCTTAGATCTCAAACATACACATGCTCATCTGTAAGTACATATTATTTACCCCCAATAGCCTTCCATGTATGTAATGGCCTTTGACTTTGTTGGGTACAAACAAATCATACTCCAAAACGCGAAGGCAACTTTTGAGCTGTTTTGTTGCGTCGGGTTAATGAACTTCGCCAGGTGGAATGATACCGGTTACCATTACATAACAGGTTGTTGTGAGTATAAGTAGGCATATAGAATAAACAACTTCTGCACAATGAACACGACAACCTTTACCTAGAGAGCAAATAAAAATGTGTAACACAAACAATTTGTAGTTATTCATGTTTCCCTATTTCATCACGTTTATGAGAAATTTTGAAAAAGATATTTTTTGAAAGCTGTACTATAATAATATAATTGATTAGTTTCAACCTTGTGAAAACACCAGCTCAGTTGTGATATGTTACGCGTTTTATTACAATAGCAGATATAAAATTTACAATAAATTAGAACTTGTCTTAACTTGTACTATCGTGATATCCTGCTAAAATTAGTCTTTATAACGTACTCCTCTGTGTAATAAAGACATACTGCTGATCCATTGGGACAAACTCAAATTAAATGAGGTGTCCAAGCACATCTATGATCAAGGTCTTAAACATTGGCCAGCTTCTTCCTAATAAGTACTACAGGGTGTCCAAAATTTTATTCTTAGTCAGTGTCTGTGGTTTAGTTTGTTAGCGCTGAAGTTCATTGGTTTCTACATGCCGTCTAACACACGGTAGACGCCCATAAAAGTAAAACATGGGAAGTTATATTTGAAATGACCCAATAATGCCAGATGATTATTTTGGAGATACTCTACATTTAGTTTGTAGTAAGAGACTGGGTGTCTTTGACCAATGGGCTAGTACTTTGACTATTTAATAATTCCTAAACTGAACCGTGTTGCACCTTCAACTAACTCACTCGCTCCACAGAAAACAATAATTACATTTCTCTTAAAATACTCTAATTTTTGCTTTATAATAATGAATCATGATGTTAATGTGATAAATATAATTCAAGTGCTATTATATAATCTGCACTGTTCAAATTATATGCTAAAAAGGTCCGCCGGGGTCAAAGAGTGCCTCCTGGTTTGATGGCATAACACACTTTATGACATACACAACTTTATAGATGGATAATTTACGTTTCCTAAAGTTACACAGCTTTAATATGCACTGAAATAACTTTTTTATCATGGGAAAACTAAAACTGAAAAATCGCAATACAATCTTGTGTAGTGCCTACTTATCAACCCCACGAGATACAGAAAAAAACACGTTGACTTGAATCTACTGTAATTTTATAATGTGATCTTTTTACCAATCATGTATAAGTTCAGTGTCTTAAGGTTATGGGTCGTTCTTCTCACAGAATTAAAGTGATATGTCAAAGTCCTCAGCCAAAGTACATATGGTATAAGGTTGTTTTAAACTGATTCAGAAAAGTTTTTCGCATTATCTCAATTTTAGCTTTCTGGAATTCAGTCAAAATTTAACCAACTGATGATATAATATATTTAGAAATAGATTTTTAAGTCGACTATGTGTTTTTCGCGCTGCTTATTCAATTCAACCGAGGAATTGAAACGATTTTAATGTACTCAGGATCGTGTGCGTCAGGGGCCTGTTTCCGTTATTGGTATGCGTTCAAAGGTTTATCTGCACAAAATGTTCTTTGAAGTCATAGTTAAAGTTGTGAAGTTGGCATCAGCCTTAAATGAGAGGAGTCGTGCTGATGGATGAGTTCCTATGAATCGTATTATTAACTCTCTGTGCTTATAATATCCCGTGAGGTATGTACTATTCACACTCGCTTGGTTTTACCAGGGAATTTACCCCCGTCCCTTCCCGGTACATATGGCCGTATCATGATTACAAATGGGCGTTGAGGGCATGTGTAGTCTTGTTTAGATGAAAAGAGACGGGTTCCAAAATGTCAGCATTTTGCTGCAAGGGAAATTAATAAGAAAAGCGGGATAAATGTGCAGTCATCTCCCTCCACGGGCTTGTTTAGATTTTATACTGCCTTGAGTTTATGCATTCTTTCACTTGCGGTTGTTGTCATATCGACTACTCAGTGCCAAAAGTGGGTAAGTGCAATAGCTGCCCTGTGAACATTTTGCTTTTGCACACAGTATAATATACTCATCTACACATGGCAGCTATTACACTTACCCACTTCTGGCACTGAGCAGTCGATATACTTTCAACGAGGGAGTAATGCAACCCGGAATTTACTTATCTATCTTAATTTATCCAAATCCCATCATGCTATATATATAGGTGTGTTTTGGTGTTGTTTTTAATAGTTTATTCCAATGTGAATAGCACGTGATTCACCCTTAAAATAGAGCATGATGGGAAACAAGAAACATGAGTTCTAAATACTACGTGGAAAACGGCACTGGTTTCCGTAGACAAATCTTTTACATATCGTAGACTGGTAGATCAAATTTGAAGCCGGTTTCATTTCATCTTGAGTATTTCTTAAATTCGACTGGAATACAAAAACGAAATATGATGACGAGAAGGTCACTGCAAAGCATCAAGATAACACTCCTATTCGCATAAGTCGTTCCGGGCGTAAAAGTAAAGTGGCTATAAAGTTTGATCCCGTATGCTTGTATTATTTTGAATGAAAATTGGGAATAAAAGAAGGTGTACTGTGACAGAGAATAAAGATATTCTAATAGTGCTTATGAATAGATAGTCCTTTGGAGCTCCAATTCAATGGCAATTAGATCAAAATATTGTTTTGTCAGACTTCAAGCTTGCTCATTCAGGTAACATCATTAACGCCATCTTGAATCTAATCATATAGCATGTTGTTTGTGTGATGTAAACATAACAAAGAGATTCCTAAGGGGTCTTACCGAGTCCCTTTTCAAGTTAGCCCGTGTTGAAAAGTAAATACTAACACCAACTATCATGTATGAGAAATGTCATAGGTCAGTACATGCTATATTTTGTTATTTGTTTGTGAACATTTATACCTGGTATAGAGCCCATTAACAGATGTGTGACATTCAACAAATGGACAAATTGCAGCTTATTATACAGAAAACGAGGTTTTGGTTTGTTAGCATACATAATTTATTTGGAAAAGAAAATAGTCCGGAAGAGTGACTTGAATGGAATGCAAATCTAATTTCGTATTCATTTTGCTGTAATCGTGATGTATCATGGAAAAGGTCCTGCTGACCATATTTTTTAGTTTGTCAAAATTTTGGCCGAATCGATACCAATTGTAATGTGATTTGAAATGTGCAAATTAATTTTTTCTCTATCGATTTGCGTGTAATACCGTTATATTGACAAACTAAAAATATTGTCACGTGTTCCTATGTAATAGCATGGTAATATTCTATTGCGCGGACTTGGATGTCGAATGATACATCGATTAGCAAACCGCATTGTGAATAGCACCTCGCAGGACCTGCTGACCACGTAACATAACTTTTGGCCATGCCATTGTGAAATATATTTCCATTACGTGGAAAGTGTCTTTAAGAAGAGGTGAAAGAGGTGAAAGATAAAGATACTGAATAACATATGACTAGTGACGTCGGTTTTTTTTCACGGATCTTTCTGCTTTGATTTTTGAAGCCACTGTCAACGTAATTCTTATTCTGAGTACGTGTGTAAAACCGATAGAAAACAGTAATATGGGGGACAAAATCACAGTGTAACTCGCTGGTAACAAAAACCGTAGACAGGGAACAAATTGTCTATCAATAACAATTATCTAACAGCGATCATCTCTGACATTTACTTTGATGAAAAAATTGCAAAATACCGAATTATTACTATAAGTTGCCCCAAACATCTAACTTGGCCTTAAAGAGTTGCAGCGGTAGTTCCCTTGAGGTCCACTGAGGTCCCAGATTCAAGGCCTGTATGTGTTTTTGGTTTATCTATATCCCGATCCATGCTCGCTCTCGCATGTTTTCTCCGGGATCTCCGGTTTCCTCCTGCTTTCAAAATCGGTGATTAGTTGTTTGGTTATCAAAAACTTCCTTCACCCAATGGAATTTGGGAAGCTGCAGAATATGGGTGGATGTTACAATCTAAGTGCGGATAGGTTTGCGCCAGGTTCTGCTGCAACCAGCCTAGTTGATGCGATCTGATTGTGATGATTCTCTACGCAGCGAAATTACAGCGCTTTTGAATTCCGAAATTTATTTATTTATTATTTTACTGACCCAAGGCATTTCTCGCACATGATAGTTTGTGTATGCGAAGGTTATTTTTCAACAGGAGCTAGTCTGTAAAGGTTCGCTCTGATAACCCCTTTACACAGTATTTTATGTGGGACCTGAGAGCACAACAGACACGCCAAATTGCATTCTGAATGCGAGGAATGCCTTTGTTGAAATTCGCAATATTTTATGGCAAATTATCAAAAATTGTCATTTTTGACATTCAACAATCCTCGAAGTAAACTAAGTAGATTTTATCAAGCTAATGCTATGTACCTAATGTAGCTGGGATGAAAGCCCATCATCATATGAAAATTTTGACCTTTTGTATTGAAGATATACACGAAGTTTCCTAAAAGACCTAAAGGTTTAGTTCGATATTGTTTTCATGTATATCTTCAATACGACAACATTTTCATTATTATGATGGTCGGCTTTTAATCCCAGCTACTTATACTTTAAGTAGTCATTATATTTATAAAGTTTACTTCGAGGGTTGTTAAACGTCAAAACTGTCCATTTTTAATATTTTGCCATATCGCAAATTTCAAAAAATCTAAATTATTTGATGCCAGAAGGACATTACTTGTATTCATCAAAATGCAATTTAGTGTATCTCATGTGCTCTCAGGTCCGACGACAAACAATACAGCGCAAAAGTTGAATACAGAGCCCTTAAGCTGAAATTATTTGGTTAAAGTTATTTGCCTAGCTATACTGAAACAAAAGCAGACACCATCATTATGATCATGTTTCATCAATGTTTATCATGCCATGGTGAATCGTATTAAATACAAAGCAGGTTTGCTATTATACTAACATAGAACATTATTGCAATACTCCAGGTGCGCAATCATGTGTTCTAACACCCCGACAGCTGAGATTTCCCTCCTTTGATATTATTTATAATTGTACTCGTACATTAGGCTGGGTTTCTCAAGTCCCTAGAATAACCCAGCGATAATGCTACTACTACTGCTACTGCTACTACTACTGCTACTGCTACTGCTCATGATGAAAATTAAGATGTTAAGGGTTCAGAACCAGAAAGTCGTAACTCACTATGACCAGCTCTCACAAAATGAGCACAAATTTGGCTTTGGTCTTCAAAAATCAATATTTCCTTAACAATGTCTTTTGTTTTCTACCAAATTTTGTCATGAATAATGGACTGTATGTATCTTCTATAGTACCCTGGCGACTTTATGCTCACTTTGTGGGAGCAGGATATTGTGAGTTGAGGCTTTCTTGTCTCAACCCTAGATGTAACCTAGAACGAACATGTAAAGTATTTGTGTTAAAATTTCAACTTGAGTATTTTCTTAAATTCTTCTGCCATACGGCATACAAAAAACGAAATAATTATGATGGCGGGGAGGTCATTCTAAAGCAGCGTGATAACTCTATGCGTTTTAGTCGTTCCGGGCGTAATCTTAGAGGCGATAAAGTTTGATCCCGTATGCTTGTTTTATTTTGAATCAAAATTGGGAATAAAAGAAGGTGTACGGTGACTGGGAATAAAGGTATTTTAATGTAGTGCTTATGTATGGATAGTCCCCTAAGCGACAATTCTGATAGAAATCCTCGATATGTAAGATTCAATGCCTAGTCGCAATGGCAATTATATCCCATATTGTTTGGACAGACGTCAAGCTTGCTGATTCAGGTAGCATGATTGCCTCCATCTTGAATCTATAATCTTATCATGTTGGCTGTGTGATTAATATAACACAGAGATTCTTAAGCTTGAATTACTTGGATAAAGTGAGTATCGTAACCTCGTATTTGGCTAGCATGATACAGAAGCATCAGTACCATCATTATAAACATATCGCAAGAAATAATCCCCTCTCAACATTTCATCATAACATCGTAAGGTTACATTTTGTATCAATACAACTAACTTAGAAATAAGTATATGACTATGACTTTACTAAGTGGTGTGTGAAAATGAAAAATGTCATTTACTTGCTGAATGAGCCCAAATAGAAGACAAAACTGCCTTTTCAAGAGTCACAAAGTAGGCATATGCTTGTCACAAAAGTTAATGGCTTGGTAATAATGGACTTCAAACAGCAACGGAGGACAGAAAATTGTGGAAAGCCATCACAGTTCAAGGACACCACTCGAACTATAAAGCAAGTAAGCAAGCAATAATGGAAAAACACATGTGGTTGAGTGTAGTTTAAAATACTCACCAAGAGAATGTTTACTCTAGTGTGTAATCAATTCATGATCATTCAGTCATGCAAAATATCCCCTTCTTGGTTCAAAACTGAGCACATTAAGTTGTAAGGTCTGTCCCAATACACCATGGATTAACGTGGCTGTGTACTCTAGACATTGTTTCTTTCGTGAAATTGCGAAATTGGGCTTTTTTGAAATATATTTATAGTCTTTTTGTGACATTGTAAAGTCGAATTGTCATGGAAATCTTTCATTTTCACAGAACGCTTAGTAAACAGTATAACTATTTTAAGTTAGGCAATAGAAACAAATTAGTTCAATCTTTCGATCGACCATCTATGCTTCATCGATCCTTATAATTTATGAAATCAATTAGTTTACTTTTGTTAATTGTGATAAAATAGTAATTTGTGCCTGTAAAGATATTGACCAATATTATTTTAGCATTAATTCTGATTAATTAGTTGATAGTTCATTAATAACAAGTATCGAAACAACATCGACGGTCGATCCAAAGATCGAACCAATATGTTTCTGATGCCTTAGTTTTATTGGTACAAAACCTTACCTTACGATGTTATGACGAAATTCTGAGAGTGGGACTTATTTCTTGTGATGTGTTTATTTCATTAATGTTTATCATGCCATAAAGTAAATTTTGTAAACAGTCAATGCAAAACAGGTTTGCTATATTACCATAGAGTATTATTGCATTAACCCATGTGTACAATAATGTGTTCTAACACCTCGACAGCTGAGATTGCCCTCCTTTGAAATGTTTATATACTCTGCATTAAGTTGGAAGTCCCCAGAAATTATAGTACATTGTAGCCATACTGCTGATACTAGCCGCACTGAAGCATCAGTAAGATGACACCATCATTATGTTTCATCAATGTTTATCATGTCATGGTGCATAGAGTAAATTATGGAAACACCATTATTATACCAGGTGCGCAATAATGTGTTCTAACACCATAGCAGCTGAGATTTCTCTCCTTTGAAATATGTATATACTAATGCATAAAATCCCCCGTTATTATAGTACTGTTACTACATAAGAAAACATAACCTGATGATAATGTAGATAACAAATGATGAAGATTTTACTATTAAACTGAGGCAAGTCATTTCAAAGGTCAGCAACCTATTTTCGTCCATCGTTTTTAGTGTCCACATTTCTGAAACATACATACGGATGACAGGACAAGCACTTTGTAGAGTTGGATTTTGGTCAGAGTTCATGATTAACCAATGGAAAAACATATTCCAGCAAGATATTTCTACAACGTCTATTTTCTTCTTAGAAAAAATGAAATCAAAACTATAAGTCCATCATACTTGTTATTATAGAAACCTCGTAAAAACAGCGAGAAAGTCTCCATTCATGCCTGATTTAGTCTGCAGGTCGTCATGTTGTTTCAGGGTATCTGTGTACGTGCCTTCGAATGCGATATAAAGGATGTGATATACTCGTAATATTACATTTTGGAGGTACTTTCTGTTTTCATAATCCATATTGAAATATTAATTTTTTTATCGAATTTCAAGGATCTTTTACTTTTTCTAGTTTTTAATATCTTTAAATCTATGTTAATAATACCGATGTTAAATATGCCGCTGGAAAAATAGTTTTTGTTTAATTATATTATGTTTGATGGATAATAATTTGGGTTTTTTTTAGTTTATTATTTTAATAAAATTATGCATTTTGGACGATGTTGCTAACTAAACATTTTTGGATGGCTGCAAAAGATAATGTAAACGGTTTCTGAAAAGAAACCAATAAAAGGCATGCACTCTGTAATTGGGAATATTGGGAATACCATTACATTATAGAACATTTATATAACATATTTAACAAGTATTTATTTTCAGGTGACTAACTTTGCTGTAATGGGTTTGAGCACATTTAATTCCAAAGTTAGTCACCTGAAAAATAATACTTTTTATACAGTATTACAGCCCACTATTTACAGTGGTTGAGCACTTTCGACTACTTTTGGAGTAAATACGCATTTCTGTTAAATTGAAACCATGACAAATTATCCGTCTGATGATCGGTATACCCAATGATCGTAAGTGAGGGTATGTCGTGAAACTATTAGAACTATTGAATTTGTAAAACATAAACTCCTCAACAAAAGTTTGGAAAGTTTTTTCAAGCATCTGTATCTCAAATTATTTGTGACATATTCATATCGTGTTGCATATCAATGGATAGCTACAATACCCCCCTTTACAATGATACCCCATTTGAAACAATGACATTTTTCACGGCTGAGTACACGCCTTGTGAATGTAGTGGGATCTCAAAAAGAATTTGCCAAATTACCATTATTCTGTGCAGCAAGCTGCAATCCCATAACTTCACAATCTGGGACCTAATGCAATCCTCCAAGATGACACCGCTCGCCCCACATAACCACGGTAGTCAACGACTACCTTCAGAATATGGGAGTAGAGTCAAAATGGCCTGCCATCAGGCCAGACCTCAACCCGATTGAACACTCGTGGGACCAGCTTGATCGTGTTGTGCGTCCCAGGGAAGCCCATATGCAACCACATTGAATGACCTGCGACGAATCCTCGTGGAAGAATGGAATTCTATCCAACAGTAACGTGTAACCAGGTCGGTGAGCAGCATGAGGAGAAGGTGCATGACTATTGTGGCTGCCTGTGGTTTTTCCACCCGCTATTGAGGTTAGTGGCTGGCGTTGTTTGAGCACAGAATAATGGTCAATTTGGCAAATTTCGTTTGAGACCCCACTACATTCACAAGGCGCGTACTCAGCCGTGAAAAATGTTATTGTTTGAAATGGGGTGTCATTGTAAAGGGGAGTATTGTAGCTATCCAATGATATTTAACACGATATGAATATGTCACAAATAATTGGAGAAACAGATGCTAAAAAAAACTTTCCAAACTTTTGTTGAGGAGTTTATTTATATAAACAAAATCCGTAGAACACCTAACTTGCAATTTATATGTCAAGAAACGCTACAATGAATGTATTACCAAAAGCAAATATTTTATATTGATTATCATTTACATATCTCTAATTTAATAGCAAGGTGAAATGCAGACTACTTACGGAGCAAATACTCAATGCTAATGTAAATTCATTTAGAATTATTAATTAAATGGGGGGGGGGGGTCAAATTTTGGGTTTTTTTTTTGGGGGGGTCAATGTACAGTTTTGTCAATGTGTAAGCGTTGTATCTCATATTGAGATGTCATGGGTTTGTCAAGGCACAGTTTAATAGCGTCTGTGGTGAAGGCATGAGGATTGTATCTCACATTGAGATACTATTGCATTGGCAAGACAAAGTTCTATATAGCATTTGTTGACAAAGGGGTAAGCGTTGTATCTGACATTGAGATGCCATGGGTTTGTCAAAGCACATTTCTATATAGCGTCTGATGTCAAGGCGTAATCGTTGTATATTGAGATGTCATGGATTTGTCAAAGTGCAGGTCTATATAGCGTCTGTGGTCAAGGCGTAAGCGTTGTATCTCATATTGAGATGTCATGGGTTTGTCAAGGCACAGTTTAAAGCGTCTGTGGTGAAGGCATGAGGATTGTATCTCACATTGAGATACCATTGCATTGTCAAGACACAGTTCTATATAGCATTTGTTGACCAAGGGTTAAGCGTTGTATCTCACATTGAGATGCCATGGGTTTGTCAAAGCACATTACTATGTAGCGTCTGATGTCAAGGCGTAATCGTTGTATATTGAGATGTCATGCATTTGTCAAAGTGCAGGTCTATATAGCGTCTGTAGTCAAGGCGTAAGCGTTGTATCTCACATTGAGATGCCATGAGTTTGTCAAAGCACATTTCTATATAGCGTCTGATGTCAAGGCGTAATCGTTGTATATTGAGATGTCATGGATTTGTCAAAGTGCAGGTCTATATAGCGTCTGTAGTCAAGGCGTAAGCGTTGTATCTCACATTGAGATGCCATGGGTTTGTCAAAGCACATTTCTATATAGCGTCTGATGTCAAGGCGTAAGCGTTGTATATTGTCAGATGTCAAAGGATTTGTCAAAGGCGTAAGCGTTGTACAGGTCTATATGGCGTCTGTGGTCAATTTGTCAAAGTACGTAAGCGTTGTATCTCATATTGAGATATCATGGTTTTGTCAAGGCACATCTCTATATATCGTCTGTGGTCAAGGCATGAGCATTGTATCTCACATTGAGATATCATGGGTTTGTCGCTGTTCTTTAGCGTATGTGGTCAAGACGTGAGCGTTGGCGGGAATTCATTCTCTAGTCGCTGGTTGGGCTGGGTTCTTTCATGTAAGGAAGGCAGATCCGCTTCATTCTGTAAGGACTGTATTATAAAGTAATTAACCTTGAACCGTTGACCGAAAAGCAAGATAACTAGGACGTATAATGAATTCAGACGGTACGGCCACTACTAGGCTCGTCATTAGAGACCCCATTCAGGATGTGAATCGACCGCCATAGTTATGTAGGAACCTGGACAAATGTCATGGCATGCCTTATACCGAGGGACCTGATTATCAGTCTCAGAACATCGCCAAATATGGAAAGCATAACCTTTGACCTTGAATTTACAGCAGCATGTGGTTATCTAATGGGGAACTGTAGAAAATCACATTTCTATCAGAAAAGTAATTTGGAGGCACCTTATAACTGGTTCTCCTTTTGGATTAGGATGACGCTTTAAAATATCCATGTCCAAGGGATACGGCACATGAACTGGATTTCCTGTTTAACTTCATTCGGGTGTCTCGACTGCAGATTTTTTGTAGAAATCAGAAATATCAGACTAGTACACTTCCATTACCATATTTGGGATCAACATGAAAAATGCATTAACATGAGTACAAACAAGCCTAGTATTGACCCAATGGTTCTTGAGATAGCTCTTGATAATTTGAGAAAATATCTCAAATGTTTGACCTTTTATGTTGGAGATATGGTACGCAGAGCATTAAGCGAAAGTGATCACTTGGGGAGATAATGAGATAATTCTTAAAGAGTGTAACATTTGTGTTGCTAGGCACTGAACTATAAACACTGAACTATGACAACCGAAATTCGACGTGCAGCATGTAACCTACGTGGCCAAGTCCGCAACTAGCAGTGGATATGTCACTTACTTCTATACTGATCTTTCATGTTTGCCTGTTTCTTTCTTGTCCATAAGATTTTACTGGATTTTCATAACCTGCATTCAATGCATGTCCTAATGTTTTTGATATATGTTTGAGCTTGGTCGTCGTACATGCCCAACCCAATTGGCTGACTTTATATAGATTGAAATGCTTAAATAATACTATCCATACAGATTTCCTATTCTGCAAGTCCTGCTGCTTCAACCAAGTGAACTGACAGAGTAGGCCTACTATATTTCATTCTTTAACATTTTTATCTAAAGGTATTGAGAATTTCATAGTTCCACACAGAACGTCGTAAAATTGTCATTTTTCTCGATTTTATTAAATCTTTGAGTATTCGTTTTTAAACAAATATCGGTTGGGAAGACATGAAGTGGAGTGCCTAGTGAGATTACCATCAGTTTATTACTTATTTTGATACAAAAGATAGAGATTTGGGTTCGGTCACCTCCACGGCACTGTGTACTAATGTTGGTAATGCCTATGGAGAGTCATCTAACTCATCCGAAAAAAATATAATGAATGTAGTATTACCTTCCTGTCATTGCCATGCTTTCCTCTTAATATCTTCATATAAATTTCTTCATATAATATTTCGAATGTTATTAAATCTTTTTGAGCAAAGTACTTCATTTGAAGCAAATGACACAATATTGAAGACGAACAGCCAACTCACCCGAAAAATTCCCAATACATGTAGTACCCTTATGTCATCGCTAAGCTTGGCTACAATTTCCTTCATCCACCTGTCTATGGAAACATGTATCAAATGAAACTGTACCACTCCTTCAGTTTATTTCATTGATCGGCTTTCTTTGTTCAAATAGACGCCGAAATGTATCAGTAACGTTATTACTGACTAGATACAACTACTGATACAAGTATCGTCGTCAATAGAAAGGTACAAGTCGTTGCACTGACTTCATAGACAACCAAGCGAGCTGTTTATTCATTCCTGCTACTTTCATCAAAGGACGTCTAAAAAGAGGCTACACCAAGTTCTTTTATACGTATAGATTGTTAGAAACACGTCTGTGTCATGTAAGAAAGTGATATGTTATTAGCTTAACGCATTTGTTCACGGCTAGCAGGTTATTGAGCAAAAGGCGACAAAATGTTGAGATTCCTTTCAAATAGCCACAACCTAACTCATGACGTACTGATTTACCGCTGAAATAATACTATTATACTAGGCTTGTTTGTACGCCTTAAAGAAAATTGTTAGTGTAAAATGTAATAGTACCAGTTGGAATTGTGAAAAAGTGTTCATTCTGTACCAATCGAATGATAAAATTCACTGGCGCTTACATGAGTATGTCATGTCTGTATGTAAGTAATTAGCATAGGTTCGAAGATTCTTAACAATAAAGTCTGTCAACTAATCCCAAATATGAACACGGCGCTTGTCTGTTTACTCATGAAGGCATATTGTACCAATAGATTAAAGTCTGGTCGCTCTGATCGTAAAATATCAATATTTTTCTAACATTTTCTAACATTCGACTACATCGTCTGCAAATTTGGTTTTGGCGCGGAAAAGGTTACATCGCCTGTCACGTAATGCAGAGTAATGCAGGTAACTATTGTGCCAAATACTCGAGATGAGCACATATCAAGTATCCGTACAACGTATATCAATTTCCACAAGACTTTCTTAACATAGGCGTATGGCTGTTCTGAATAGCTGTAATAAATTTATAAGCTATTTCCTTTTCACATTCTACGGTAATATCTGGAGGAACTAGTTCATTGAGTATTACTTTTATATATATTATTCAGGTGTAGCTGTTATAAAGATGAACATTTTAAAAACAAAAGATGTAGCTGGCAATATAGAATAGTGCATGATTAATTAATGGATAAATTCGTATAAGCCAGAATTTAACTTAATACGGAGTGTTATTATCACAGATAATGCTAATCGTCAAATGATTCAAGATTCTTCATTGAGTATTACTTCTTTAGATATATTATTCAGGTGTAGCTGTTATAAAGATGAACATTTTAAAACAAAAGATGTAGTTGGCAATATAGAATAGTGCATGATTAATTAATGGATAAATTCGTATAAGCCTGAATTGAACTTAATACGGAGTGTTGTTATCACAGATAATGTTAATCATTAAAAGACAAATATAGAAAAGCACTTATAGTCTGATGTTCATTTGTAATACAAGCAACATAAATGTATTATACAAACGTGTTCACTAAGCGTTCATGTTCATTATTGATGTTCGTTTTGTTGTGATACAAAACAACATTCAGAAGATAAATAAGAAACATAACTGTTAATATTCGTGTTCAAATCGATTATTGTTGCGTGTTGATGTGCTGATGTTCACTATGCCGTTACTTAAACGTATATACAAATTGACTGAAACTTGCTCGTATTGAATTTAATGTTTACCTTCTGATTTCGTTTTATGTTCGTATCCATTGGATGCATTCAATGAATAAATGTAATATAAGTATTTCAGTTGCATAATTGAAGCAACATATATGAAATGAAACACATATATTCCCGATCATATTTCTTGATGAATAATTCAAAAGTATGTCTGAATTATTGGGATTAAAAACTGAGACTTGAGTCGTTTTTGGTATGAAGGACTTAAAGTGTTAGAAAGTTAATGTTTGCAATTTTGTAAAATGCAATTAATTTACAATATATAGCTTTCGGGTCTAGTCAAATGTCTATAAGATTTGTTTTGTTGCGGATGTTATTTCTAATACACTTCTGCTTTATTTTAAACATGACAAATGAGACGTTTATAAATCAAACTATATGTACACTGTTTAGACTCGTGGTACAAAAGATGTAGCTGGCAATATAGAAAAGTGCATGATTAATTAATGGATAAATTCGTATAAGCCTGAATTTAACTTGCTGAATGTTAGTATAACAGCTAATGTTAAAGTCCCATTCAGTGCCCGATTCAGTGATCCCAGCACAAGTGCAAAAAATATTTAAATTGTTTATAAATTGATTAAAAGTGAAGGATAAGTCATTAAAATTTTCATTTGGTATTTTTGAAATGAAAAATTTGGCAAAAAACGAAGAAAACAGTAGTATTGACGTCGTTGAAGCCCCATTCAAATGCATGTACCTTATTTATATACTGTCAGTATATAGGCTAAATAACAGATTCATGTATAAATGCCTTGTTTTGTCTTAAATACACGGCTTTCGATTGAACCACTAGTAGGCTATGTAAGCACATCAATGACAATGACAAAGGTACCAAAATCTGAATTTTGATGATTTGTACGATCATCCAAATCAGCAAATTACTGAATAGGTCTTTAAGTGTGAAATGCTTCAAGAGTGATCTCTTCAAATGTTTGTTTAATGCTGCTTTATGAATTTAAGACAAATATAGAAAAAGCACATATAATATGATTTTCATTTGTAATACGAGGAACATAGCATAATATGATTTTCATTTGTAATACAAGCAACAACCAATGTATTATACAAACGTGTTCACTAAGCGTTCATGTTCGTTATTGCGTTTCATTTTGTTGTGATATAAAACAACATTTACAGGATAAATAAGAAACATAACTGTTAACATTCATTTTCAAATCGATTATTGTTGCGTTTTGATGTTAACTATTCCGTTACTTAAACGTATATGAAAATTGACTGAAACTTGCTCGTATTGAATTTAATGTTTACCTTCTGATTTCGTATTATGTTCGTATCCATTGGATGCATTCAATGAATAATTGTAATACAAGTATTTCAGTTGCATAATTGAAGCAACATATATGAAATGAAACACATATATTCCCGATCATATTTCTTGATGAATAATTCAAAAGTATGTCTGAATCTGCAATTTTGTAAAATACAATTAAGTTACATATATAGCTTTCGAGTCTAGTCAAATGTCTATAAGAGTTGCTTTGTTGCGGTTGTTATTTCTAATACACTTCTCCTTTATTTTAAACATGACAAATGAGACGTTTATGAATCAAACAAACTATATGTACACTGTTTAGACTCGTGGTACAACAAATGAAGCTGGCAATATAGAATAGTGCATGCATGATTAATTAATGGATAAATTCGTATAAGCCAGCATTTAACTTGCTGAATGGTATTATAACAGATTATATTAAAGTCCCATATAGTGCTCCCAGCGCAAGTGTAAAAATTGTTTATAAATTGCTTAAAAAAGAACTCATTCAAATTGTCATTTGGTATTTTTGAAATGAAAAATTTGGCAAAAAACGAAGAAAACAGTAATATTGATGAAGTTGAAGCCCCATTCAAATACATGTAGCTAATCTATATACTGCCAGTATGTAAATTACAATATTCATGTATCAAGTCCTTGTGTTATCTTGAATACACAGCTTTCGGTTGAACCACTAGCACATCTATGACAATGACAAAGGTACCAAAATGTGAATTTTGATGATATTTACAATCATCCAGATGAGCAAACTACTGAATGTGCCTTTAAATTTAAAATTCTTCAAGATTGTTCTCTTCATATTTTTGTTTAATGCTGCTTGATAAATTTAAGAAAAATATAGAAAAAGCACTTATAATATGATTTTCATTTGTAATACAAACAACATAGCATAATATGATAATATAAAGATGAACATTTTAAAACAAAAGATGTAGCTGGCAATATAGAATAGTGCATGATTAATTAATGGATAAATTCGTATAAGCCAGAATTTAACTTAATACGGAGTGTTATTAGCACAGATAATGCTAATCGTCAAATGATTCAAGATTGTTCATTGCGTATTACTTCTTTAGATATATTATTAAGGTGTAGCTGTTATAAAGATGAAAATTTCAAAACAAAAGATGTAGATGGCAATATAGAATAGTGCATGATTAATTAATGGATAAATTCGTATAAGCCTGAATTGAACTTAATACGGAGTGTTGTTATCACAGATAATGGTAATCATTAAAAGATTCAAGATTGTTCTCTTCATATTATTGTTTAATGCTGCTTGATAAATTTAAGACAAATATAGAAAAAGCACTTATAGTCTGATGTTCATTTGTAATACAAGCAACATAAATATATTATACAAACGTGTTCACTAAGCGTTCATGTTCGTTATTGCGTTTCATTTTGTTGTGATATAAAACAACATTTACAGGATAAATAAGAAACATAACTGTTAACATTCATGTTCAAATCGATTATTGTTGCGTTTCGATGTGCTGATGTTCACTATTCCGTTACTTAAACGTATATGAAATTTGACTGAAACTTGCTCGTATTGAATTTAATGTTTACCTTCTGATTTCGTTTTATGTTCGTATCCATTGGATGCATTCAATGAATAATTGTAATACAAGTATTTCAGTTGCATAATTGAAGCAACATATATGAAATGAAACACATATATTCCCGATCATATTTCTTGATGAATAATTCAAAAGTATGTCTGAATCTGCAATTTTGCAAAATGCAATTAAGTTACAATATATAGCTTTCGGGTCTAGTCAAATGTCTATGATATTTGTTTTGTTGCGGATGTTATTTCCAATACACTTCTCCTTTGTTTTAAACATGACAAATGAGACGTTTATAAATCAAACAAACTATATGTACACTGTTAAGACGCGTGGTATTGTACCCAATTGTGTTGGAGTAAAAACGTTCCACTGAATATAAGAAAGGTTTTAACCGATGGCTGTTATCTAGTTGGTCCAAAATTGTTATATTAATGGTCGGAACATGTACAGTTGCAAATCAGTACGCCATCATACATGTCATAGAGTGAAAGAATTGTGAACTTGCTGCTTGTTTTTTTGGTTTTGTGTGTGTGTGTGTGTGGGGGTGTGTGTGTGTGTGTGTGTGGGGGTGTGTGTGTGTGTGTGTTCAGAAGTCTCATTCTTGCAAAATGATTCAAACTTTATATTAAGATCACTGAACTAATAGACACAACTAAATTAAACTAGATTATGTAGTTTCCTTCACATCTTTTTTCTACAAACTAAAGTAAATTGAAACTAATTTAACTTGGCTGAGATACCCGGTATATGCTTGGCAAAAAAGTTTGAATTTAATTGGCAACATCTGTACATTAAATAAATACTTCCGCTCTCCCATGGTTCATGTAGAATTGGGTAAATGAACCACGAGGGAACTCCGTCCTTCGGAGGATATGTTAAGCCGTCAGTCCAGTGTATAAAGAGTCAAATCTATACATGCATAACACAGTTTCGAGGTCCCATATGGAAAGCAGTGCTTCGTCATCCTCAAAATATATCGTTGTAAATGACATTACCTAAACTATAGGCCTAATTAGTTCATAGATTAATTTAAATCATACATAGCTTTGGTCTTGCGGCTCTTGATATAAAACTACCCTTCTGCATAAAACACCAGAAGACATCAAAACCCATCCAAGTCACTAGGATCTCATTCAACCTCATCTGCTACGCCACACGCCTTTAACCCCAAAATATTTGCACATTCATAAGATAACCTCTGAATATGTTGGGTACAGAAACTCATACTCCACAGCTTGAGGTCAGCTTTTGAGCTATGATTATTGAATGGAGGTCACTGACGTATGCTACTAGAAACTAGGCTACTTTTGCTCCTAGTGTGTACTAGTATACAAGTATTAGGGTAGTTTGTTGATGGATTAGTCCGTCATCATTTGCCTCGCGGTAGACTCTCCATAGCCATTACCAAAATTAGTACACAGTACCGTGGAGGTGACCGAACCCAAATCTCTATCTTTTGTATCAAGACAAGCAATATACTGATGGTAACCTCACTAGGCACTCCCTCGCATCATCCTAGCTTCATGTCTTCCCAACCGATATGTGATTAACTAGATTTAACAATTTAGACGTGGAAGTCCGAAGTCTTCGTAACCATCGTGATTTTTTCTGAAATTTGATGATTTTAAATGTGCATTTCAAAATTATGATACATTACTCATTTTTATTCAATATATCTCGTCATTCGTATACAATAATCACATTAACTTTAACATTTAAAACAATTATTATAATAAAACTAGTGTTATTACAATAAACAGGCTCTACACATTTATTTCTTACTTAATATACTGCCAAATAATCTATAAATGTTTTGTATTATTTTGTGATAACAATATGTGCACAGATTTACAACAATAAAATTAACTCAGCTCCGTAGCTTTGAATAGATATTTGTATAGAAAATGTATTCCATGTTTTTTCGTCGTGTAGCAGAATCTTTAGCAGGCATATTGTTAATTTACTCCGGTGCTAACACTCAGTTATTTTGTTTCAAATGTTACACGCAGTGTTGTTTCACACATTGTGCTCTTCTAATTCCAAAATGGGCTCTTCCATTTAAAATCCACACTACCCCTGTGAAAGATGTAGCTAACGTCTGCCACAGGGTGTATGAGTTTTGAATAGAATAGACAATTGGGTAACTTCCATTTGAAATACTCACTCCAGTTGTGGAATATATAGGTAAATCCATACAGGGTGAGTATGGGTTTCAAAATGATTACCTTTAACCAACTACATATGAAAAACATACCCCACCTGTGGAAGATATATCCAAAATCCTCCACAGGGGGAGTGTGGATTTCAATTGGAATTAGCTGACTTTCATTTACTTGAAAGCCATATATGGGTAAGAAGAGTAAAGTAGGTTTTGACTAAAAGCACATTGTGTATGTTTGTGTTTCATTTCTGTTGGAATTGAACATTAGAAACCGCGCCATTATGTGACATTCTCGCATTCAAATGATACTCAAGAGATGGGTACTCATTTAGCAGAGAGCGTTACCCTTTACGGGATTCCGATCTTTATTGTTGTTCCAGTCTTTTCAGGTTACTCTAAGTGATTCAAGCAATAGCTTTTTGCATCATTGTTAATCAAAATAAACGATACTTTAACAGGTGAGTAAACAAATGACTTTTTTTCATTAACAACTTAATTGATATATTGTTTCATGTAGGCATACGGTTCATTAAATCATAATATGATAAATAATTGTTTTACGTATTCGTTGGTACATTTTCAAAGATTGGTAATACGTTTGCACAAACTGATATTCATAACATATTTATATTCAATTCAGTAATCCAGCTCAAGTGTAAAAAAAAAGAGTAAACTTGTTTATAAATAGCTTAAAAGTGAAGGATAAGTCATTTAAATTGTCATTTGATATTTTTGGAATGCAAAATATGGCATTAAGAAAACAACAGTATTGACGAAGTTGAAGCCCCATTCAAATACATGTGGCCAATATAATTACAAATTCATGTAAAATGCCTTCTTAAACACTTGAGAACGTTCCTGCAATCTAATTGGTTCTTACCCAGCTTTACCCGTGTGATATGACACGATATCACACGGGTTAGCGCGTGTGCGTCAACGCGATACGCGTACTCGCTATTTGGACCAATCGGAGGCGCACAGCAACAACGAGACTGATCGATTTTAAGCCCTAGGTAATTCCTTGCAAAATGTTGGTTTAATTTGATTAAAATTTTAAAGATATTTTTTATTTGAATTGAAGTGTTTAAGAATGAGAATAAAGGTATTGTTTTTAGCCGCTGTCGTGCATCTATCGTCTCATATAACACGGGCGAATGATGTCGCCCGTGTTATATGAGACGATAGATGCACTCCAGGGGCTAAAACAATACCTTTATTCTCTAATTATTTTGTCTTAAATACACAGTTTTCGGCTAAACCACTAGCAGACTATGTTAGTATATCTATGAAAATGACATATGTACCAAATTCTGAATTTTGATCATTTTTACGATAGTCTGGATGAGCAAATCACTGAATGGGCCTTTAAATAATCATAATGAGTCGAATTATAAGTCATAATATGATTTTGAAAATAACGTCACAGCTCCTGTGTAAGGTACATGAGGAGTATGAATTTCAAATAGAATGAACACAATTGGTGGCTCCATTTGAATTTCATGCACCCTCTGTGAAAGATTCAACCTTCCACGTTCACTAAAGGAGGGCGAGTATCAAACGGAGTCCATTTAATTTCAAATTCATACTTCCCCGCTCAAAGGTATTTCGAAAATATTCCACATGGGTAGCTAGTGTGGAGTTTAAATGGAATAGTCCATTAGACAACACTAGGTAATCGAACGTAAATGCGCGATGTCACGTGATATTGTAGTAACCAATCGGCAATCTTGTATGGCACGAAATTTACATCACCCGTTCACGTACCGCGTTCACGTTATCGACTGCTCAGTAACAGAAGTGGGTAAGTGCAATAGCTGCCATATCATATATGTAGCTACCATGTATAGATGAGTACAATATATTGTGTAAATTCCCAATTGTTCACATGCCAGCTATTGCACTTACCCACTTCTGGTACTGAGTAGTCGGTTTGTCTATTCATTCTTAACGCAAACGATAATGACGACAGCGAAATAAGCCACGCACAGTATTCAAATGCTTAATGCATTATAAAGTAAACATATATTTGTTCAAAATAGTAAATCGCAGTAAAAGGAGTACGTGGATTGCATATAATCAAGTCAAGAAAAAGATTATTTTATGTCATTATTAATTTTGTATTCGCATTTTTAAACGTCCTTGACATTACAAGGTGGTTGCATGCATACTTTGTTTTCAAATAACAGAAATAAAATGCAAGGTATGAATTAGTGTGCAACATTCTCTGAATAAATTTACCTCCTAATAATGTATTTAATAAATTCTACACATGTCTCTGTGACATATTCTGATCACATCGTAGACATGTAATGCTATTAGTAAACTTAAGTTTACATAGTCTTGGAGACGACAGATATGACAGAATATATTTGATTTTGTTTTTAATGATTGAACAATGTTTTTAAGGATAACATATTCCAGTAGGCAATATTCCAGTTGACAATATAATAAAATGACCGTCTGATATAACTGCAGAGCGCAGATTATTCAAATACTACTGAAATCTGAACTGTATGTAGCAAATTATCTGTCATACCATAATGGGATATACTATTTCACAAAATCATTTGCACTGAATATACTCTGAGATTAACAATATATGTACTGAACTTGATCTGAAGATTTGTTTACATATCTCTTATAATAAATCCAAACACTCATAGAACTATGTAGCCAATCAGTAGAGCCGTTAGAAAAATACGTGGACTGCATAAATATTTATAATTGCACTTGCGCACAGTTTCGCGTACTACGCGCTGGGTGTTCGTGTCATGCAGGATTGATTCATTTTTATTGAAGGTGTGTGCATCTATTATATATTGGATAAATTTTCCGACATTTTCAGTATTTTGTTTGTTATGAAAAGTAGCAGAAATTGCACAAATTATTTGTCGAGCTTGAAATAGGTTAATAAATGCATATCACTTGTTGGGAAAGATATTGGACTCAATAACGCGCTGAGATATTGATGCATCCAATGCACGAACCCCACAGGCTTGTGCTAGAAAATAGAGATTGTTCTTACCATCCAATAAGCGTAATGAGTTTGGGCTTTGAATTTTACCTGGTATTTATCATCATCCACATAACTCTATCGTTCTATTTTTGTTAAAAAAAGCAAAATTATGTAATAATCTATTCAATTTAGTAGTAGGCTACATTTCCGTATATATCACAAAAATTAGATAGATCAATCACCATGTAGTTTCCTTCAATGCTGCCTTGGAGAAAAAATATAGCATTTTAGTATCCAATATCTAAATTTCAATATAAAAAAACTATTATTATTAAAGCATGATTCAATCGTGAAAAGTTAACATGATTCTGGGAAGTATATATCGACTGCTCAGTGCCAGATGTAGGTAAGTGTAACAGCTGCCCTTTGAACATTTGGCGATTTACACACAGTCAACACAATGGTAGTTACACATGGCAGCTATTGCACGTACCCCCTTCTGGCACTGAGAAGTCGATATGTTTAAAGTTGAACGATCTGCGATCTTTATCCTCAATATGACACAACAGTCAACCTAATTTAAGGAACCCGTCAACTAAATCAATTGAAGAGTTCAAAACGTGATATCTCTAAAGGCTACCTTGTGTTTATTATAATAGATATTACAATTAATATCTTTTTGTTTAAATATGTGTATGTTCTTGTTTTAATGGATACTTATAAGTTGAAAACTGCGCATCAGTTATTGAAAGGCATTGTGAAAAAAATTAACATTTTGAGGACTTATTACAGCAGTGCGAAATCACGCTATGTGCAAATGCGATAGTTGCGCGTATGTGAAATGTTCCGGCGCACAGGATGCGAGCACGCGGAAGTCGGTGTACCGCGTGATCCCTAGCTTCGTCCCACGCCAATGTCATTGATCTACTTAAATGAATCAATTATTCATAATTTATTTGGTAAATCTTCTATTATGATATTAGTTTACCAATATTAATAACAAAAATAATAATAACATGGCAGCAATATTGTATATTACTTTTTGCATCTGAAATCTTCAATGTGCTATAAAGCCTAGATGATAAAGTGTATCAATACCCTTTTAACATATTAAATCTGCCCTACTGTGCAAATGAAAATGAAAACGGAAGGGATATTATTTACCCCGAATTCTAGAGAGTTTATCGGTCTTTGGCATTTTAATAACATCCTAGATTATATCATTTTGGACAGGACAAAAATTCCCTCGTCAGATTTTCTCTTAACTAAACATCCCATTTCTAAACGCTAACTGTCATTAATTCCTTGGGCCACGACGGGTTTTTCGGGGCGGAAACTAAAATTGAATATGTCTTAGTAGGTTTGCGCATTGCAATATATGTGATGATCGCATATGAAACAAGGGGCATATAGTGCACGGGCAGTCAAGCAGTTCTCAAGCGTCTTTATTGCTACAGCTCTCAGGTATCTGTCCCCTAAAGGAAATACATCAAGGCTATTTTAGCGGGCGAGGAACCTGCTGATCACATGATTACTCGAATGGCAAGATGTTATAAAGTCTCAACTTGATATTTACGTGAACGAAGCAACTATGTATCTAATTTACTATGTTTCCGTTATGTTTGAAAAACAGAACGGTTGACCTGAATACTTGGATTAGCACATGCGCAGTACAAAATAACCGCAGTACCCCACAAGGAACGGGAAGGGAAACTGACAGAGTCTGACACTCAGTATTTTTGCATTCAATTCATTTGAGCCAGAGGCAATGTAAGATTTCAGAGTTTATTTCTTGAAAATTAATCTGCTTCTTAGATAATCTTGGCATAAATTCTGTCCTTTTTTAAATTTCATTTAGAATCATGAATAATGAGTGGAAAGGGAATTGATACATGATGTTGAGTGTGGGGAATTTTTATTATATGGTTGATATATAGCTTGTATTTTCCAAGTTACAGTAGTTTACTATATCATACAGTTAACAAGTTCATTTGCAAAGAAAAGGTAACTGCTGTATCATGGTATAGGAAACCATTTCTTGCTTGTTTTTTTAATGCTACAATTGCGATCTTTTTGTAAATTGCGGATAAGTAGCCATTAAGTTACGATTTGAAATGGGTCGATATTCCTCACCAAGATTACCTATGTACGCAATGCAATCTAGGAGCAATTGAGGATGAGTTTCATTTTATGAGGTGTACTTTATACAATGAATTGAGATGTGCTTTGTTTTGTAATATTAATGAAACATTTGATATTGGTATCCTTAATGATAATGATAAGTTTATATTCATTATGAGCAATAATGATAATGATGCCAGCTGGGCTAGTTATATTCATTCTGCTTTTAAAAAACGTTCTTTTAGCATGTAAAATACAGAGTTAATTTCTCAACATATGTTACATTCTCTATACTCTCTATGTTATATCCTGTATTTAGAGTGATTGGCAATAAAATTCTGATTCTGATTCAACTACTACAAATTTGGACAAACAATGTACGTCTTGGTTTGAAGTGTGGTCCCCTTTCGGAAATACTCTCACTGTTTATTATGATTCTCAAAGTTGGTATATTAATATCACTGTTTGAAATATTTATGAAAATAAAGGCGAAAATCATTTAGTATGAAAACATCACTTATGTTTGCTGTTGACCAACGTTGTATGAGGGATTTTTAGTGTATATAGTTTCTGTTGTTGTTGTCGTTGCTGGTGTCGTTGAAGTTGTCGATGCTATTATTGATGATATTTATTCCTATTGACCAAACCACCCTCAGCTGTAACATAACGGTAACTTTCTAAATGACAAAATATGTTTCAATTTAATTTATTGAAGGTACTAAAATGTATTTTGGTACGTTCTAGCGATTAGCTAACATTTAGCGTGCAGATTGAAATCTAGTTTATTCACAGCCCTATATGAATTAAACAACTAGTGTTTCAAACAAACACACCACCCCTCTATCGTGTTCATAATACCTTACACGCCATACACCTGACGTCAATTCAGCTTTAAAAAGGAATAGAGGAGAAATGGCGCATAACATTCACGAGATTCGACAAAAGTCGCTGTATACTTGAAACAGGTTTTACTGCAGACTATAGTATACGCTCTCCTGAATTACAAATAAATCTTTACCAATAGTGCATTGCAATACCCCAGAAGAAAACGGAAAGGTATGATGCACCTGTCAATTTAGCACGATTGATTGATTTATTTATTGATTGATTGATTATTTGATTGATTATTTGATTCAAATTTGTGTGCACATCAGAAAAATAAATTATGACTAGTTTATTCATTAAAGTAGATCAATGATATCAGCGGGTAGGCATATATCAATGTGGGAGGCTAGGGAGCACGCGATACAATGACTTCCACTAAACTAAACTAAACTAAACTAAACTAAACTAAACTACTAAACTAAACTAAACTACGAGTAATTATATTTAGACAAAATTTATTATATTGAACACAAGGCAACCTTTGGGATATTACGTTTTGAACCCTTCAATTGATTAAGTTGACTAGTTATTTAAATTAGGTTGACAGTTGTGTTATAATGAGGATAAAGATCGCAAATCGTTCACCTTTAAGCATAACGACTGCTCAGTGTCAGAAGTGGGTAAGTGCAATAGCCGCCTTGGGAACTGTTGGCAATTTACACACAGTATATTGTACTCATCTACACATGGCAGCTACACATGCCAGCTATGGCTGTCGATATAAACGTGCACGCGGTACGTAAACGAACGATGTCATGTGATGCCGCTGTAGCCAATCAGCAATCTATTTATATACATTGTCATGTTCACGTGCCATGCTCACGTTCGTACATTTAGTGTTATCTATCATTTGGGACCTTTTCACTTACCCATATCATTTGTTCCCATGTATATTATTCATAAGAAAAAATAATAATAATGGGCCATTATGTATACATTCATCCTTAAAGCATCTCGGGAAGACCATACGTCAAACCGTGAAAGCTTAGATGAATTTAAAGCTCTAAGCGAGAAACAAAGTGTCAACCCAAATTAATGTTAATTAGAGTTTAAAGGTGTGTATATATGTGCCGATGACTTGCAAGAATCATTCAACACATTGTTATTACACTTGCATTTGTTCAATCATATGAAATTACCTATTATTATTTTTTTAAGAACTATCGTTTTAGAATATTAGAGAAATTAGTTTCAAACCTGGTTGTTAATGTTTTGTACCCACATGTGACCATTATGGAAAGAACCGTGTCACTTGTGGATATATATTATACGTATTTTCAATTTAGAAAGCTTTACATTTCCATTGCAGCCAATGAATAAATATAAGTATAAGTCTCCGCCATTTTTCGTTTACGTAATTAACGGTTAACCGGCACCAGAAAATACTATACTAGTAACCAATCTTCAATTTACGGGTGGTTGGCCTTTAATTAATTATACACTCAAACAATACACATAGAGTAGCAAAACACGTACACATCCAAAATACCCTTCAAACCGCCCTCCTCTGCACCTGCATCCCTATCAACACCCCTCACTCACCTCTCCCCGCATACCTACAACGTGACTTAACTTATTTATTATGCCCCTTTTCCAATGGCTACAAAGCGCAATATCAAAAACAGCATTTAAAATAACTTGAGACATGAAGATTGAGTAAAATAGTCATAGAAGTGCCGATTTCTTTTCAAATAAATCAGCCATTATCCAACATTCAAAGCATACCGTACCTTTACTTTTGTATTTTTATTATATAGACTAGTATGGTTAATTGAAACAATATCTTATTGACCCCGAAAATAGCATCTCTGGTGGAATGGGATGTTCCATTTAAATACTGTACCCCACTGTGGAAGATTTCGGAATTCCAACCAATTTGTTTTTAAATTTTAGGCCAAATTGGGCAAACTTCAACAATTCACAGGTGGAATTTCACATAAACCTAGCAAAAATGTCCAGCTGGAATGACCATAAAGTGCCACTGGAATTGAGATGGCAGTGCAATCTTCCAAAGAGGGGTGTGGATTTTAAATGGAATAGCCCAATTCACTTACTCAGCAATACGTTGTATAGTCATAATGTAAACAAGACCTATCCGGCTACTTACATACTCTTACACACAAAAACACATTGCACGAGTCCTCAAGAGTATTTTTCGCTAGCAATATTGAAGATTGAATTTCATTTGACGAAAGTTGTCTCAATTCTCGGTTTCCGCTTCTCCATTTCAAGGTTTTGGTTCACGAGGGACAATAAAGAGTGTGTACTTTATTGACCAATTTGCTCGCTGTAACATATCCAGGGAATTTTATTCAATCGAGCAAACAAATGAAACCTAACAGTTGTGGTCAGTTTCTTCCCTTCTTTATCAGAGCGTAACTCAGATAATATAAGGTGGTTGAAAATAATATTGAAGTAGTCTTGGTTGAAGTATAGACTTTGTTGAATTAGACTTTGCTTTTCGTATCTTCAACTGAGAGCTTTTGTAAACAATACCTTACATCTTTATATTGTATCGGGGTCTAAGGTAATTTCTTCTGAGTGGGTGGAGGGGGGGGGGGAGTGGATTTCAACTGGAAAAACCTATAGTATAATCCCAATGTCTTAGATATTTCAATCTGTCAACAAAAAAGAATCAAACACACAAATAAATGTAAAAAAATTACTGAATCATTTTATGCCAATAAAAAGATGTAATGCTTTATTTATTCTTGTTAAGTATTATGAAATGTATTTTGTGATAAAAGTATGTTTTGTCAAAATTCGCTAACAATTTTGTTTTCTCTTCTGTTCTTTTTCATATCGTTGCCCATCTTCTGACTCCAATTGCCTTCCAAATTTGCGCAGGTGAGTTTTGGGTTAAACATATATAGAAAGAATAGAGAAAGAAAGAAAGAATGTATATTGAGAAACGGTACCTAACTTAGAACGAAATACTTTCTGTGTCATAAACGTTGTTGTCCCCTGCCCTTTTCTAGAAAACATAGTTCGACCCCGGTAATAAATCTATCAGGTGTATACCAAGGTAAGGCTTTGGAACTTTCTAAAGGCGTGCTCCAAAAGGTTGCCATCCACAGTTCTTTAAATTTAAGGCCTGTTAGAGTATTGCTTTTATTTTTAGTCAGTGGCTGTGGTTTAGCTTGTAAGCGCTGAATTTCATTAGTTCCTGCAAGTCATCTATCACACGGTAGAGGATATGGTCCACGTCGTTACGGAACACGCTTGTCAATGTGCGCACTAGCTGCGAGTTGTAATCGTAGTGCGTAATACGCAACGCACTACGCGCGCATCTGAATTTGTAAACAGGTTTTGTTCATTTTAGAATAAGGGGAGTTTTCGTAACTTTTTCCTAAATAAAACTAGTTTAAGTCATCAAAATATTAATTAACTGACTAAGAATGAGAATAAACGATAGGCATCCTCTTCTCAAAATATTGGACCTGCCTGTCGTCTATCACACGGTAGAGGATAGTAAGAAAAAATCCTATTGTTTTTTGAGTAGTTTGGAGTAGTTAAGATGAAAGTACAAGTCGAGTGATCACGTCGAATAATTATTATTGGATTTTAAGAGATTGGGTTTACGTTAAGGTCGTTAAATTTCTGAACTTTTTGCAACAATACCATGAATAGTTTTGTCGCAAACAAAATATGACATATACGGTATCGCTCGTCACTTGCACACATTTCAACAAAATATTTTGATTTTTAGACGGGTAGGTATATTTATGTCATTGAAAATATTATCACATACTGTTGCATATTAGATATTACGGCGTCTGTACCATACATTACATAATGAGATTATGTCGTTAGAACGCTTAAAATACCAACGCACTGACTCGACATTCTAAACGCAGCTGCATATACATAGTCCACATAACTTACAGTGGGTGTTGTACTAACCAACTAGTCAATCGCCCGGTAGAGGCAAGAAAGATTATTTAATTCATATAATAAATAAGATAATCATCCACTACGTTCAGACTGATCATATTAACGAATATATTACCAAGTTAGTTGTTTTTGCCAACATGAAACAAGACATGGTGGCAATTCAGCATGAGATTGTGCATTGCGGGGTAATTTATAATAAGGAGACCTAGATATAATGAAAGACAGAGATAAAAAAAAAAGATTAGTTCGCGTCTGAAATTCTGTCAACTATACAGAAAATGCCGTACTGCGCAGGTCGGCAACCAATCACGGCGCGCCTTTGCCTTGACGTCAGACGCGAACTAGTCTTTTTATCTGTGTCTTTCATTATAATTTTATCTGTTTGGTACACCGGATTACTTTTGACACCGATTACACGTACATAGATACCTTGACAGTGTAAAGGTAATGTTCACCCATACCCTGCGGTAAGCATACACAAAATAATTCACCCCATACACCAACAACCGTCACATACACACACCCCAACCTCTTCCATGCATTTAACAAAACGCCCCACATAATGTGCCCGAACCCGTAACATATAAATAACAGCACTCCTATACAAACAATCACTTACAAGCTCAGAATCAAACTCAAATTTATTACGGGCATTTATTTTAACTTCACCATTACTTTTTATCGAAACAACTCGTCGTCCGTATTCCATAGTGGCGTATATTGGGGCGCCGCGAATAAACAACTTTTCGAGAAAATCGGGTTTGAAGAAATGCCAATTTAAAATCGAGTTGTGTAAATCAGACATTCATTATATTTTGTAAATGATGTGAAATTTCTGTAGTAAACTAAATAGATTTTATTGTTATATATTTCAAAAGAAATAAATACATACTATTGCTGGCAAACTGAAAATAAAACTATACGTCACTATGGAAAACAAACAAAACGCAATACCCTAACCTAACGTTAACCGTACGCCACCTCGGTCGTCGTGTAATCCCTATGGCGTTACTTTTCGTCGTTCGTATTCCATAGTGGCGTATAGGTCCGATACGTGTACGCCACTATGACATACGATGTTTTTCATTTTTGCCGATATTTCATAATTATAAAATGTGTATAAAAAGTGGCGTATGGTCGATACGCCAAAAATAAAATACAAAAAAATGTCACTTTGTAACTATACGCCACATTTAATTAATTAATTACTAATTAATTAGCTAATTATGACTGATGAGACTCAGAATAAATGAAAGAAAACATCATTAAAAACATATGTGCCAATTTTCAAAAAAATGACCAAAAATCACTATACGCCACTATGGAATACAGCCGACGAACTTAGCTTAACATCAGTAAATAGGGACATTGGCCATTTTTGAAGTTAGAGGACAACTACACGAGTCCATATGTAAATATAGTAGCGTTGTGGTAGGATCATGCGATATGATGTGGAATACGTTGTCAATCCTCCATGGGACACTTCCTGCCGCAATCGACTCTTACATCTATCTACCGGAATTGCACTACCTATAAATTTCAAATGAAATAGATCCCACAAACCCGATTCACGCTGTTACCTAGCTCGTGTTGTGTACGACTAATGTTACACACTACTAAATCGCTTTTCTAAATTTGCACCCTCAGGCACTACAAAGAACAAAGCACCGTTGATAATATCCTACCACCTTTAGATTGAAATTCAAATCAGTTTCTCTTGTTTAAGCTTTAGTTAACCGATTTCATTCAAGTGTAGAGAAAATCCTACTTTTACTAGCAAAAATCCACACTACAAGCTAGTAAATAAGGTAAAATAGGTCAAAGAAATGTATGACATTTAGCCTGTATAGGGAAGTTTACTAAAGGATGCATTACCCATCTTATACACATTTATACGCCACTATTATGTGGTCGTCGTCCATTATGTCCTTTTAGCTAAAGGCAAGGTCTAAAGTGGCAAAGCGAGGTAATTTGCACAATCAGTAGTTCCTTATCAACTATGGGCTCTGGTTTCGCTGACCAATCAACACAAATTGGGAAATGGATAAATGGCTTCAAGAAACACGACATTTATCAGATGAATAATTACATCACTTAGTCAATTTATCGAAAAACGCAACTGTCAGAAATACATCACACGGGCTAAAACTGATTACAAATGAAAATAGACAATACTGTTTTTACTAGTATATTCACCTAATAAAATTATTTAAATTACATTTTTAATTCATTCTTTTGGCAAGCAGGTATAAACTTTAACTTTACCATTATTTTTTATTAAAACTACTTAGCGTAACATTAGTAAAATGACAAGTTGTCCATTTCTGAAGTAAGTGGGCAACAACACAGGTCTATGTGTAAATATAGTAGCGTTGTGGTAGGATCATGTAATATGATGTGCAATACGTTGTCAATCCTCCATGGGACACTTCCTGTCGCAATTGACTCTTACATCTATCTACCGGAATTGCACTACCTATAAATTTCAAATGAAATAGATCCCACAAACCCGATTCACGCTGTTACCTACCTTCTGTGTACGACTAATGTTCTATCACCTTTAGATTGAAATCCAAATCATTTTCTCTTGTTTAAACTTTAGTTAACTGATTTCATTCAATAGTATAAAAAATGCTACTTTTAACATCCCCATGTACAAGTAAAAATCCACACGACAAGCTAATAAATAAGGTAAAATAGGTCAAAGAAATGGATGACATTTAGCCTGTATAGGGAAGTTTACTAAAGGATGCATTACCCATCTTATACACATTTATACGCTACTATAATGTGGTCGTCGTCCATTATGTCCTTTTAGCTAAAGGCAAGGTCTAAAGTGGTAAAGCGAGGTAATTTGCACAATCTGTAGTTTCTTATCAACTCAAGGCTCTGGTTTCGCTGGCCGATCAACGCAAATGGGGAAAATGAATAAATGGCTTCAAGAAACACGTCAATTATCAGATGAATAATTACATCACTTAGTCAATTTTTCGAAAATGCAACTGTCAAAAATGCTTCACACGGGCCAAAACTAATTAACAACAAATTGGTTAAATAAGTCAATTTTCTCACAAGAAGTTAGAGTTAGCCGACGATTATGACGATGCAGCCAGTGCCTGAGTATTAGAGTTAATCTTTCGTCAGATGCGTCTCTGACTTCTGCGGGACTGCAGTACCGGTGCAGCCAGTCCCTGTGTAAGTGGTCAAGCTTTCGTCAAAATGTGTCTCTGTCTTCATCAGGACTTGGTTACATTATATTAATCAACCTGCTTAACTCTGTTTTAGATTGATTCATTTGGCAACCAATACTTCCAAAAGTGGAATTTATTCTTGCCTAATACATTTGAAGAAAATATCTTTTGAAATTTTTATACAGTATAACTAAAATGTTAAAAATCTAGCTTCTTTACTTACGTCGATTCCGTTATAATAATAGGTGCCAGTGCAATACAAAAAGATTTTAGTACAATATATTTGAATGTAAAATTTGAAACGGCACATTCATTTGCACAAAATAGTATACATTCCATTGCTTCCCACACAGCTGGTAATAACACAATAGACCGTTTAAAACCAAAATGATATCACGTGGACTTTGAGCAACCAATCATTATTTCATGCTTCACAAATGTGATGCGATCAAGCAAAATCAGTCGGAACTTGGAAATATTGATTTTAAAATATATAGCCAAACAAAGGAAATATTTCCTTTTGATTCCTCTTGTTTTGGAAAGTCTTTAATTGCTCAAATCTTTGGAACTGGATGTTCAATTTTAATGGGCTTTTCTTCATAATGCAGCTTTGTAAATGCTATTTACTATTCCATAAGAAACTTGAAAATTTGATGTCTCCGAGTTCCGACTGATTTTGCTTGATAGCATCACAAATGTGAAACAAGTCTTTCCTCATGTTGTTATGGAATATGTAGGGGTGAGTGTGGATGTATGGACGGTGAATGTGGATTAAGTAGGGGCTTGTTTATGTGTGTTTGTAATGAAAGTATTCGTACGTATACATATCATAGGTTTGCATGATATACATACAAACAAAATACGAACAATTAAGCAGGTTTCATTTATTTTTAAACATTTGAGTATTTCCCTGTATTTAGTTCTCAATGTACAAAACTTAAATTCTTAATATAGGAACTTCCTCTTTGGTATGTACCTGTTGGTATGACGCCAATCCTCATTGATTGGCCAACAACCAGACTCTAGACAGAGGCTCTATGGATGTAATGTAACCCGAGTCTCAATCCAGTATGGTGGTGCATTGGTAATTTTAAACACGATATCCCGTACCTTTTACCTGCATTAAACTGAGAATATACTCCAGTGGCTGGAAATACGCGATGGGAAATTTAACCGATGAGGTATATCGTTTCTTTTACTTTGTAAGATATGATTGATCTCATTGGCTCAAGAATAAATACTCGTCGCTAGCGCGTCAAGTATGAATTAGATTGTAAGCTCGCTTATGCTTTGCACACCTGGTCTGGGAGACTAGAAGCTTTAAGGGTTGTAACTCGTGCGTTAAAACTAAAGCCCAGTAATACCAAGAAGCTGCTCGATGTTATGACCGATGCATTGTGATAGGTAATATATAAGAAGCATTTGAAATTCTTATTGGCGATTAATAGCAAGTTTTGTTCTCTCTATCTTCTTAACGCTAATTAATCAATTTTTTTGTAATTATTGGGGGGGGGGGGTCAATTTATATGCCGGACTTGGGTTATTTTTTGAATCGCATACAAAGACAACAATGTTGGAATGGGAGTACCAATAGTAAGACAATACAAAATAAAGCACACATGTATGTATATATGTTGATAAGCACACCCCCGTGTAATATAAACCGTGTACTTTCCTTGATTAAACACATTTGTTGTCAAAAGTCACTCTCCAGCAATGAATGTGTTACAAGTCTTGGACTTGGGTTGTTCTTTCAAACATACTGGATTTAATGAATATGCTACAAGTCTCAAGGCATGGATTTGGGTTGTTCTTTCATACATGCTAGAATTCACAGGCTTAACTCAATGTGGCCAAAGTATGGACCGTGGGTGGGTTTTGTATTCAGGTATTCAATTGTTAAAGTTTAGTACTCTCCTATGTTTTAAGATGACCCGGTTCAATTCCCGGCTGTGACACCTTGTTGGGAAGGAAACAAGTTCATCCGTTCTTCCCATAACTAGTAAATCAACCATAATGGTATCCCGTCACTCGGAGGGGACTTTAAACCGTCGGTTTTGTGTGTAAAGAGTGACATACCTGTACAATGTTTTTCAAAGTCAGTTTTAAATTTAGATTGTGAAATCAGGAGACCGTCTCGAGACCGTCGTCTCATTCCGGTTTTATATCCAAAGGAAGCCAATGTGAAAACAGTGCTTTGCATTGCTTAATGGCTGCCCTTCATAAAGATGTCATAAATAAAATAAGAAAATAAAACAAGTCTGTTCTGGATTTGATATTTAACGTAATTGGATTATAAAAAATTCTGTCTGGCATGTACAGGTGCGGTGGGTCCACTTATATGCATTTATGAAACAAGAACATTATCCCATTGGGGCAACTGCTATATACATGCAATAGAGAAACCATAACACACTCCGGTATGCGAGTGTATGTTGCATTCAACAGATTACCCTACCATTGTTTCAGTCATAAGCCAGCAGCTTTCTGTTTGTTTATTTTTCTAACGTTTTTTATTAACGTGTTTTATTTCAATGAACGTCTTTTTTGTTCACATATGGCAAATACCCGCACATATTTCCTTTCTAATATTTTAATATTGAAATACTTTGTATCAAAATACTTTGTATCAATATGTGCTGGTATAATGTATGCGATATTCATAAGATATCATTTATATTCGTTTGTTTAGCATTTAAATTGCACAAAACACACTCAACTTCCAATCAACTTTACAACATCTATACCAATCGAGCGAGCTTCAAGTATGCTATAAATAATAAATGTATTTGTAGCTCAATGATATGACCTTAACAAATACTAATACCACGTTTTCTCCACTCAATTAAACTCGTGTCAATTATTTTAACAACGATTATCACAGGAATAAATCCAAAAACATGAAGTCTTGAATCACCATTGACCGAAACTAATTCACTCACTTGTCACGCGGCTTGACTTTGTACTGTTGCTGTGTAGATAAATAATTTACTTTGGCAGAATCTTAATGCGGACGTTAATGTATGTTATTGATTGCCAAATCTAATTAATCTAATCAATATTGTCGTTTTGCGAACGTAAAAAGTCTTAATTTAATAGTTCGGGATTTTTTTCTGTGTCACGGACAACGATTTAACATGTTATAGGACTCACATTCATACACGACCGTATTGTACATTTATTTTGCGCAGATATTCTGTTTTATTCATTGTTATAATTATTCCTTTACAATGACAAAAATACCTCGTTCTTTTCAAAAAGAGGTAATAGACATCTATTTGCAAACCGGTTCTGTCAAGAAGACTGAAATGTCAATCTACTTATATTATAACGAATGTAAAATGCTCTGCTAGCCTTAGGCTTCGACATAAAAAGTTTTGAGATTTTTTTGATCCCAAATATGGTTATGAAAATTTACAATTCTGAAATTTTTGATATTTTTTGAAACTCGTCGTCTGCAGTTGACACCTGCATGGAGAGTTAAGGGATGAAATCAAAACTCGAACGGCGGTCGACCGCCGGTTTCTGGGTGCTTGATGCGTCCGGTTAGAGCCGGTTTCTATTTTTCTAAATAATGGAACGAGTTTTGATTTTATCCCTAAATGATGAATAAAAACGTTTGTATGTTTATTTATCAAACACAATAAATATGACTGGAACGTAAACAAAAAGACTCTCTGCTAACTGAATACGTAAGTCCCCGCGTGACATTTTGTGAACATAGGCTTGAAATTTACAAATTGGTAATTACAAATCGAAAATAAAAAGGTGTTTTTACAATTCGGATTCCCCATTGATTAATGGGATTGTACTATTCTGCTCTACCTTATATGGATTTTTACTAATAATACTTCACAAGTTTAAAAAAATGGTGCTGAGTATTTTTAATGCTGTGGGCAAGTACGAGTGTTCTGTTGCATATATGAGCATTATTGAATGAAATGACAGTCATCTGACCTACAATATTAATGCTATGTTTGATAAATCCTAATCCCTTATTTTGTTGAGTAGTGTATAATGGAAATTCATGACTACGTCTGGTATATCGGTACTAGTACACGTCTTTCTTTACATCTCTTTATGGTCGAACACATTGAGCCATTCTATTTGAATTGTCGGTGCCGTTTGAGCCGAACATAGGTTAAGCCCATTGTATCAAACATCATAGGTACGCTTCCCTTGTTTCCGACATTATGATTGCTCGTTAATTGCCGTCGCAGTCGGATCTAGAGACTTGATCGACACCGACAACAAAAATAGAATGACTCGTTTGTCAAAACAACCAAAAAGTCAAGGAATTGAATAACCAAATAACCAATCATATCATAATGTCATCCTATTCCATCTTTAATTGCATAAATGACCAAAATGGAATGTCCAAGAAGTCATTTAACCGTCTTCTTTGTGCCATGATGTATGTCCTATATCTTTGTATTTGCTGTTTGTAATTGTGTTTTCCCTTGCCTGAGATCGGTATAGATCTCAATTGACCTTGGGGATCTATGTTTCTCTTATTTTGTCTAATAAAGCTGATCGAATACAATATTCAATAATATAGTTGCTTCCTTTTCATTCAAGTCAATGCTATTTTGTGAATCATTGGGCCAGCAATAGGTACTTTTTGCCCATGTGAATGTACCTATACGAGGGACGGTCAATATTCCGGCTATTATTTATCTCCTGTCAAGCATGACTTTGATGATAAATACAAGTTTGTACCTTTTTCTTTCAAAACAAATGTGCATTAGCGAGGTTGAATACTTGATTACGCAATGACATATGGTTAGAAAAGTAGTGGAGAAAATAAAGCACAAAATTGGGGTAATGCTACATTTTTCCAAATATCTCGAGAATAAAAGTACGGAATATGGCGCGGTTTTGCGATATGGTTGACCGATAACACAGGGTGGATGCTATACTCATTTTAGACATATGCCATTTCTATTAAAGATAAGGAATCATGTTGAATATATCCAATTTCGAGTAGGCTTTATCACCCGTTGTTCTTTACATAATAAGAGATAGCAAGATCAATCAACTACAACATTTAACAAATGGTACCTACTTCGATTAGGTAACTTTAATTTTGGCATGAGACTTAGTATAGCAAATCACTCACACTGTTACTGTTCCGCAAAATTGTATTTTACATAATTTTATAGTGATTTTTTATGACATTTCATTTTTTTTCATGCATTTTTGGCGCGTTTAAACATGCTTACCATTAACGTGTGCGAGCATATTTATATTTGTATTGGAACAATTTCTATTGTCCTGACTAGGATCTATCATATCATACCAGTAATCATATTTGCTTTTGTTTCATTTTGGAGAAATTTTTAATTATTGTTTCTACCTTGTGTTGTCGTTTCTCACGATTTTCGCACCATTTTTGTTTGTCGTTAAGGCCTATTTTTGATGAATTTCAAAGACGGTCCTTTTCCTTATCTGTTAATGGATACATTTTTTCTTTCACGATTAGCAAATGAACATACTCAGATTATACCATAACAAAAGAGGGCTTGCAAACTGCTTTGGCACTTACTTCTGCTTCTTTTTATTACACGTTCTTTAAATGCAATTTAAATTTCCCGCCAATGTTGACATTTTTCAGTGTGTATATAGAAATGACTTTATGCAAATGAGATTACGTAATTTAAGGTACTCTAATAATAACTGCTGTGTATTTTGAAACACCAAGGTACAAACGTGTATTTATCATAAAGATGGTCATCAAAGTCATGCTTGAGCGGAGATAAATAATAGTTGCGGTAACATTCTACGAGTTAATTATTCATTTATGTATTCATTTGTATGGTTTGCTCCAATATTTCCAATATATATCACTTTATAAGTTTACAATTTCTATATAGCTAATATTATGCACTGTAAAAATATTTTTAGTCAAAACTGAGTAAAAGGTCACAGCTCAACAATTGAGTAAAAAATTATTCAACATTGAGCTCATATTGGTCAGAACTCAACTGTTGAGTAAAAAAAATACTCAACATTGAGTATTTTTTTACTCATTTTGTTGAGTTGTGACCTATATGAGCTCAATGTTGCGTATTTTTTACTCAACTGTTCAGCTGTGACCTTTTTACTCAGTGTTGAGTAAAATATTTATACAGTGTGCATATCTGAAGTATTTAACCTGTTTTTCACCATGATGATCCTAAAAGGATTTTACATTTGAATTGAAGATATTTTTATGTACCTTCATAACATCTCAGCGAATGGTTGATAACAATTGAGTGTATGTGGGTTTACATTCAAACGTTCATGGCAACACGTACTACATTAAGACGAGAAGGGCTGATATAGAGTGGGGATAATCCGGCACCTATTAAGACGCTCAAAATGAAATCATCTCAATCCGTAGATTAGAGACTTGGCATTAACCAATAATAAATAGCAAGTGACACTTCAACGTAAATTGAAATCAGTAAGATTGAAAGGCATCGTATGCGGTGTAAATAATGGTCTACCATTACATGATATAGAGCACTGACGTATGTAGATTCATGTTTATTAATGACAACTCCCGGGTGAGAAATCGAGTGGAAATGCTAAATTGTTTAGCACTATAAAACTCTTAGTTTCGCGTTAATTTTCTTTTGCGAAGTGGAAACCACAAAAAAGAATCACGAACTACCGCAATGAGTATGATTTCAAGCTTCATATCAATACATCTTTCAAATTGTTTCATCTGAGAAATAAAGGGTAATGTACTCTATATTGGTATAAAACATATTGGCGTAAAGGGATTGTGTCATGGCAGAGTGTGTAATTGAATGTGTTATTAAAGAGAACAGGTATAATATGTTTATATCAGCTCAGTCAATACAGGTACAGATAGTAGTGTAACATGTAGTATGGTCAAAAGAGAGATAAAACGTGAAATTGAGTTAGGGATGCAATCAAAACTCGACCGGCGGTCGACCGCTGGTCACGGGCGGTTCCGTCTGGTTCGATTTTTTATTCTCAGTTCGAGTTTTTTTATTATATAAACAATGGAACGCGGTTCAACCGCGGCTAACCTCCGGTCAACCGGCGGTCGAGTTTTGATTTCATCCCTTACGTTATTTACGAATTGATAACTTGTGAACATTACACTATGACCTTTAATGGTATTATATTTGAATGGACATTTATAGAATAAGCTTTTAGTATATTATATCTTAAGCTACGTGGGGATTTCCAGGTGTGACGTTTTGGGTACTTCGTGCAATGTATATTTTTTCATATATTTTATCCAGGAGTGTAAAATTAATCAATCTGAATTTCAATCAGTGGAGGTACGTGCTCTGAACTGTGATCAAGAGAGAAGGGTGTGATCCAGTTGTTAAGAACTTGGACTCTGATGAGAGATGTCCCCGGTGCGATTCTCGATGGAGGCTAAATTAATATTCAATTATCCGTTCTCTCCATTACTCCAACTGGAGAAACTGCTCTAAGAATTCGAATAGGATCTTAGGTGTACATGTCATTTAGATTCAGTTGAAAAAATCTCAGTGGCAGCTTTATACATTCAAGAGAATTCACAGCCAGACATGGAAAAATGTGCATTGTCAACATTCTCAGGGATATTTGTACAATTCAAATTGTATAAATTTCTTGTTATTGTTGTTGTGGATAATTTGTTTGTTTGTGTCTCTCTCCGTAAAACTTTTGGTTGCATATTCCATAACATTATTCTGTTCTGAAATTAAGATATTTATTTGAATAAAGATTACGGTATTTATTTTGCTCTTTTTTAAATGGCTTGCGATCCGTGTCCAAATATGGAAAATCGACTCGGTTTATTTTTGGCTATTTTCTTAAGAGGTACGCGATCAACAAAAGGACTATTATAATATTCCAGTTCCTTTAAATACTCCACCAACTCTTCATAGATCAGTTGTCTTGTTTTTATCCTCTTTTTCTGTAAAATTTGTTAAAACGTTGTCACATTTACCACTACTGCACCTGAGCATGGTCTTCAATTCAGCTTATATTATATAATACTAATGTCATCTTATTATGATGGACTGTTTTTCATTTGTCATTGACAAATAATCGTTATTTTGACAAGCAAGTATGAAAACATATTTCGTTTCATTAAACATCATATCAAAAAATATATCACTACCTAGTACATCATATTGCAAAAAGATTACACTGTCACTAAATAAAAATAACAGACAGGCAAGTGTATGTTTGTAAATCAATATCTAATATAAAGTTTAGTTTTGACATTATGATTAAATGTTTTTACTCTGACAATCATAAACAGTTTTAAATCAAAATTTACTTTTTGTTTTCATTTGTTCAATGACATCCATACGACAACAATAAAAATAATAATACATATTATTATGTTTCATATAAGATGTGATAATAGGCGGTAAATGTTAGGTTTATATCACTATGCCGAAAAATAGACCCACGTTAAGAGTGGTATTAGTTGTCCTGTCTTGTCTTTATTTTGTGTGTTCAAGTAAGTAGACAAAGTATAGGACTTGAATTAATAATATATGATGCATCTGGCGAGATGTCACAAGAAAATTCTCAAAATAAAATATTTTAACATTAATCCGCAATGTTATAAGGCCCGCCGATTACGAGCTGATCAAAGTATAGATAAGTTTTTTTCGTAACAGTCCTGTAAAAGCGGACATTTCTTTGTCCACTCGTTACTATTTGAAGAGGTTTCAAAAATGCTTTCAAATAACAGCTTTTAAAATGCTTCGTTTTGTTGGCTGCATTGAATAAGCTCAATATTCGTCTTTTGACATATTCTTTCCGTCGCAATAAAAACGCCACGATCTTAATATAAAATGAAGTATTAAGTGCACTACTCTATACGCTTATAAATAATTTTATTTGCCTTTAAGCACCGGTATTTTGAATGAACTGTAAAATAAGGAAAGGGACCGTAAAGGTTTAAGCATTAGACATACTTGTGTAGCGCGGGAAGAAATCCCGCTTTAAGGGCACGCTCTAATAAACAGACGGCTTTTGACATAATTCGTGAGAAAGATTGATACATTACAAAAAGGAATACAGTAATTTGAGAGAAATTGCTTATAGAGTATGCAGGTGAATGTAACAGACTCGCAGTGCTTCTTGTATGGTTATAAAATTGGAATGGATTGGTCAAGTTCCTGTGTTTTCAAGTTACCTGCTAATATTACAACCAGCATGATTATGTTTTCTATTATTTCTATTAAAATGATAATAAAATGTTGCTATTTGTTTGTCTTGGTAGGAGAGTTATATGAGAGTTATATCGTTGCCTTAATTTTAGATTTTACTGCCAAGGTGCAAAATTAAACCTTACATTTGGACAAATATCGGACATGTTACACGCTGTATTTATAAATTATAATTTGTACCGGACAATAAAGTGATACATTCGAGCCCTGTTTTGTAATAGTTTTGTATGTTTTTTAGGGCATCAGAAATATATCTAAACCTACTGAGCTAAAAAAATCACACTTGCATTTGACATTAAAATAAGGTTCATTTCATTCCATAAACACTGCAACTGTAGAATCTAACATGCTTAAAAAGAACAAGAAAGTAGATCTTTCCACCTAAAACAGGCTTATTAACACGTGCCCATAAGCCAGCTTCTTGTTCGCGGTTGAAGTACGCTTTTGGTTCATTAATTGTCTGAATGCACTTTTTATAATACATAATTTAAAGAACTATTCCAGTTGAAATTCATACACCCCATATGGAAGACATGACTTTAATCTTCCACATAGGGAGTGTGAATTACAAATGGGGTTACATGTATGGGCGACTCTGTTTGAAATCTACTCCCCCTGTGTTGGAGATTAAGGTCATGTCTTCCACATGGGGTGTATGGATTTCAACTGGAATAGCCCAATGTCTTTTACCCTTGCCCTTTAGTCAACAGGTGAAACCTTTTGATGGTATCTGGGAATTCGTTTACCACGTGATTAGATAATTCATTAAATTACATGGCGTAAAGTAATTATGTACTTTGTGGCAACAGTTTAGGTTTGAAATTACCCACGTGCACTTGAAGCTAAATATATCATATTCAAATAGTTATTTTGATTAAATAATGAAGAAGGAGCGGCCTATGAAGAATGAGCCGAATTCCTTTTTTTCTTTTAATAAAAAAGACTATAAAAAAAACCTAATACTGAATGTATCTGAAATGCATGTCACCAATCGTGTTGGATTTGTTGTCATGAAATCGGCAAACATGACATACCTAATCATAGAGTAAATAATATCAAAATTGTATAAAAATACAAACTTTTACACCATATTATTCAAATATGTGTGTAAAAGCAACAGTTAAAATCACTGAACTTCACCAAACTCTAACCTTTTGATAGTCGCCCCTTTGGCTATCCACTGGAAAGGTGATGTTTCATCTGGATTCATTTAATAGAGCGCAGAGAATAGTACCGTAATATCTAGAGTCATTTGGTGGCTTAGCATTGATCGTGCACCGGTGGGAAACCAGGTACCCCTCCGCTCCTTAATGCTCTGCGTGCTAGCCATAGGCTTCAACATAAAATAGTTTTGAAATATTTTCTCATAATAATATACTAGGCTTGTTTGTACTAATTTTAATGCATTGTTTATGCTGATCCAAAATATGTTCATTAAAATGTACAATTCTGAAACGTTTGAATTTTTAAGAGCGGATTAATAACACAGAGGCAAACTGACAATCTGGAAAGTTAAACCATGTCAGGCGTAACAGAGAAGGACAGGATGACAAATAGGCTACAGATTTAAGAAATGAATTAATTAGGAGTGTATGATATTATTTTGATCATAACATCAATATGTCATTGGTGGCTAGGACAAATTGCAAGGAGATATGATAACAGATGGACATCCAGATTTCAGTTTCAGTTTATTTCACGTAAAAATACATATTTTCAAGATAATGTGGTGTGGAGGTCCAAGAGAGCAAGCTCTAATGTATTACAAAGTTACTGCTATAAAATTAAATAATTAAAGAAACAAAAGAACAAGCTACAGACGAGTAGGACAGGGTATCAGATTAGACTCCCAGACACCAGAAGAAGAGGGTGACAAACTAGAAGATAGAGAAATGAGTTAACAGTACAAAGTAGAGCATAGCTCAAGAGAGAATGGATTGGAGAGTTAGGGAAGAGACCGTCATCCTGCAGTGGCGTGAAGAAGCCCAATGGAGAAGGACAACTAAAAGAATGGGGTATTTTTTCTGATTTGTTTTTGATGAATGCTCGCGGACACTCTTTATATTTAGTTAAAATAACCAATATATTATACACTTTAAATATATTGCGCTTTAAGTTACACGATATAGGTCAGATCGTTAAACCCGATTTAGGGAAATGTAAACAACATGAATAATTGAACTTTATGTAGGATGTTTGATTTTTCCAGATAAGTAAGTAGGCTAACAAATGTCATACATCAATAAAAGATGTTGAAAAGACGAGAAAATAGAGATTGAATGAGGTAATAGAGAAGAATGAACAGACAGTAATTGCTGCTGTTGTTTTGATTTGTTTTATTTTGCTATGAAAAATGTGAACAAATATGACAGAAAAACAGGGAGTAAAACTAGAATTTAGTAATTTGTTGTAATTTTGTTTATTTTCAGAAGGTTGAAGTTTGTTGGTGTGTTTGCTTTAGGTTGTTGTTTGTTTATTTGCTTTTTCGATGCTTTATTTGCTCTGTGTGCTAGCCATAGGCATCAACATGAAAAGTCCAAGATTTGAAATATTTTCTTAACATATCAAGATATATCTCAAGAATCACTAAATCAATACTAGGCTTGTTTGTACTCATTGTAATGTATTTTAATGCATTTTTCACGCTGAGTCCAAATATGGTCATCAACATTTACTATTTACAATTTATTTGGGGTGGTGGTGGGGATGTGTATGTGTGTGATATTGTTGCTGTTTTTGTTCCTTTTACTTGCCATATTGGTAAATTGTGAAACAATATTACAAAGAATTAAGAAAACAGAGTTTAGAAATGTGTAGTCATTTACAAAGAGAAATATATTTAGATACAATATAGAGAGCATTAATTTATTTCAGGTTATATATGTACTGGTCGGTTGATTATGTTGTTCGAGTGAAAACAATTCAAAGATTCTCGGTACATATATAAAGACGAATGAATCTACAAAATGAGTTAATATAACTTTACAGGACTTACAGTCGATTAACCATAACCTTGTATTATATTTATTACTTGTACAATAAAATGTATCTTTTTCCGAATAGTTACGGTCGTTTTTCTGATCTAATAATTAAGACAGCTAGATGAAGATCACAAGCTTTGAAAATAAATCATCAAAGATAAAATTATTTTGTTTAAAAAGAGTTTGACATTTCAATCTCAGACTACCCTCCTACAAATTTCAAATAGATGACGATTGGACTATTCCATTTAAAATCCATACTACCCCTGTGGAAGATTTTGGAAATATCTTCTAGGGTGAGGGTTTCAAATACAATGAACACATTAGTCTATTTCATTTTAAACTCACCCTCCCATTGTAAAAATTGCAGGTTGAATATTTTCTCAGAGGGTGTATGAAATTCTAATATGTGACCGGACGCGGCGAATCAGCCGGTCAATTTTGTTTTATTTCGTGTTTAGAAAATATATATCATAAGCTTTAAAATGGTATATCATTTGACTTCAAACGATATCCAAAAGCGGGGGTTGTGATTTTGTTGACAGCGCTGTTTCTTCGACAGAATTGTATTTTTTATCGCTTCTACGTGTGTCTCTTTTTCTACATCTGTTCCTTCGACAGAATTGTATTTTTATCGGTTCTACATGTGTCTCTTTTTCTACATTTCTGGTAATAAATATCCAACAGTCATAATTGGCGGTCATTTCAAATCATCCACAAGTCAACGAGGTTCAGAAATATCCTCTCATTGTTCATTGTTGATTATACATACCTAGACAAAATACAATGCTTTGTTATCTACCACTTGAACAGGATTTAGCCAAAGCAAACAAAGACAAGAACTATTCTATAGAAATAGGTAGAAGCTTATTATCCTCTTCAGCAGTAGTATTATTAATTGATGTAAACAGCGTTTGATAAGATACTTGTCGCAACGAAATGATACACCTGTGAATACGACCTTCACATACATTTTACACTTTAACTCAGAATACAATTTGTCGAGTTTACGGCTGATTCGCCGCGTCCACTCACATATGTTCATTCTATTTGAAATTCCTGAAATAAGTGAAATGAAGCCCATTTCGTGGATATCGCTATTAACATAAGGGTCCCATATCGGCCGTACGGCCATGTGGTTTCCAGTGGCGGAAGTTGTATTACGAAGTGCATCTTACGAACTCCATTTTGAAGCCTTTAAGTTTTTTATCATAACAACAAAACGGTAATCTTTTTGGCTATTTCATACACAGATATAGACACTAGGATACAAAAAATCCAGCAACAGATTTTTCACGGAAAAATGTCTCCTAGTGAGACGTAAACGATTTTGTTTTTTCGCACGTCTGTCCAATCTGTTCTCTTTTTCACCCGTACATGACTTTTTTATGATTTAAATAGCTGTTCAAGCTTCACAAATGTCACGCGTGGGAAGGGACAATTATATCAACCTCTCGCCCGTTGGCAATTAATATCAATGTTTTTGTATCTAAATCTGAAGTAATATTAACCTTACACCAATCCACACTCACCGGTCAGTATTGTGATTACCATTATGATTATCCATAGATATTTGTTTAACCCTCCAAGCTAGTGTCGGCTGCAGACGACTATTTTCAATTTTTGTATAATTCAAAACTTTCAGAATTGTAACTTCTCATGTTAATATTTGGAATCAGCATAAAAAATGCATTAAATTGGGTACAAACTAGCCTAGTGTTTCGTACATGACTTTTTAGCGATTTAAAGAAGGTTCAAGTTTCAAATGTCACGCGGATAGAACGCCTGTTGGGCAATTATTATCAATGTTTTGTAGTTTAAATCTGTCTTTTCAATATTGCCTTACACCACCCCACTACCGGTTTCTGTGATTACCATTATGTTCAGTGGTTCTTAAGGTAGCTCTTGGTATTTTGTGATAATATCTCAAAACTTGGACTTTTTATGTTGAAACTTATGCTCAGCATGCAGAACATTAATATAACTGTAAGCACCTCAGGTGATGACTTAACTAAATATTGAAAACAGCATTGTGTTATTTTTGTATCAAAATCGGGACAAAATATCAAGCTGAACGTACGTATGATGATATGTAAATGTAACTCAATTTTAATTTACTTTATTTGTACTAAGTCATCAACAACAAGTAAAGGAGGTTATAAAATACTTTACAAAAACATTGTAAATAATGACAAATGATCGTATTGTATCAGAATATCCCAAAATGCCTTTTGCAAATGAAACGCTTGGGTCCTAGAGAACATATTAAAGAGACCAATATAAATCAACACTATTATAATTGCTTTTTAAGTCAAACAAAGTAAAAATAAGAAATGAAAATGAGACCTGCTCGAAAAAAAATGAGACCTGCTCAAAGTTAATTGAGTTGCCCAACAGTTAGGTTAACACAGATTTGGTATGTTCTTGACATCTGGCAATTACTATATTAATTTTAAATGCGGATTAATTTTAAATGCGGATTATAACTTTGTGATATAAATGTGTTTTGATTTTTAATCAAACAATTAGTCAATAATTCAATGATTTGTATTTGGCGTGAAAAAGGTTTTTAACATCCGTAGAATTTAAAAACATTCAACAGTGAAATAAAGAATGTTATGTATTATCAACATTGTTGTGACAAAGAATGAGCTCTCACAAACAACATGACGTCGAAGGCCCAGAGCAAGCACGCCAGTGATTGGTCTTCCCGACAAAGCAACGATCCACACCATTGGTTCAGCCAACGGTAACTAATGAAAACAAACACAACCATTTCAGCAGCTGGGATAATAGTTTGTTTTATTTGACGAGAATATTAAACTGCATTATCATGATTACTTCTTTTCTACACGGTTGATTAACGTTTAATTCAGTTAAAATTGTCCTGAATAATTTTTTTAAACATTTGTGAGTATGAGATCATAACCGGAATTTAAAAATCACTACGTTCCCATTGTCGTTTTTAACAACCCACCAGGAAAACGTTATCTATTTTGTTGATCTACTAATAACTAGTGAATATTGGGAAAATAAATTAAAGACACGATGAAATGATTATCTGTGAGTCTTATCTGCTATTTTGGACTTCGTATTAAAGTTTTCCTATAGCTAACTGATTGAGTAATGCAAGTTATACAACTATTAATTTCCTCCTGGTTTATAATTCCAGTCGCTAGTTTTAAAGTTTAAGCAATAAGTAAACAATCCCAACATAAATCGTTTCATACACATGCGTGTAAAGATGTCGCAATTGCAAGCGACTTGAATTATAAATCCATCTCTATTCCACAGAGACGTTAGAGCAGACTTTGTTGTATGATCACTTTTATCATTTGAATCAATAGACAGAGATAATACACTCTGGCCTTTCCTGACGACAAAAGATCCTGATAAAAAGATAAAAAACTAAAACACGTCTTAACGGGATGCATAAAGGACAAGCTATAGCTAGATCATTATGGGTCAAAAAAGGGATATTCTTTTTAATGGCACAGTTCAAAAACCTTCGTTCAATAAGCATAGCTCAAACTTTGACCTTAATATGTGGAGTATGAGTTTTGTACACAATATCGTCAAAGTTATTATGTAATACAAATATATCTGGATTAACAGAACTTTGTCTTGATAGATGAGCTTATTAGAGATTCTAGTTAGACCTGTAGCTTTTGCAAAGGGTAGATTACGTAGCGAGTAGTAGCTGAGATTTACAATTGATCATGGATTTGCTTAGGAATAATTTATAGTCGATAAGAGTTATAAGTAGTTTATAAGGCAAGCCAAATGTCTTAAAACATCTTTAAAGGTCATTTAACTAAAGTCGTAAGGAAGACGAGAACGCCAGGTGATTTTTTGCTTCCACTGTAAAGTCGTAGAACTCATCACGAAGGTGTGAACTATTTACATTGTCTATACCTTGTTACATTATTCTTATGTGATTTATTAGTTAGAGGAGCTTTTATCTCAATATTGCGAAAATATCAGATGAGCAAACTTTGCCGTATTTTGATAGATTTGATCCTCAGAGAGCGTACTGCTGAGCTGTAATTTTGAGACAAATAACTATAAAATTGACAATAAGCTTATCTGTCAATGAAATGTATTGCGAATAAATAATTGAGTTCCGTATCCGAATTAATCATGATTTGTTACGCGAATGGTATCGATTTAAGCTTAAAGAAAAAAGCAACATTTTCATAAAAAATAGATTCTGATTAAAGGGTTAGTTGTCATCCAAAATTAAATTTCAAAACAATACAAACTAGGGTCGTCCTCCTCAGTAAATGTCACGATATTGCATAAACTGTGATTAATGTGGTTATTAGTATAATAGACACGGATTATTCCATGTGAAAAAGCATGAACATTGAAAAATTAGAAAATGGACCCTACACTATTATACTACAAGTATTAAAAATTATAATGATGCGTTGTATTGGTTGCTCTTGCTTTGCCAAATATGGTCATGAAAATTTACAATTTTGACATTTTTGAATTCAATAAAATAATTTAAATTTGTCGTTTGGAGCTGATTTTTTGTTACTATTGTTAGATTTTTTCTCCTTTATATATCTTCGATTTTTTCAGGCTGATCTTGTCTGTGCACTTTGTATTGTTTTGTTTTGTCTTTGTTTATTGTTTTCTCTTTTTTGGTTTTTGGTGGTACTGTTTTAGGTATCACTGCATAATTCCGCCACTGATGTTGTTGGTGACTACTAGGCTTGGCCACTACATTGTAGCGATCTTCAACTTGCATGACTAACAATGTCAGGAGTAAGCACTCGGATTGGGTCAATAAAATACCTTTGTATTCACTGATAACACTTCAGATATTCCAATTACGTCAAATAGAGTAATCAATAAGTAATACGGTAATCAGTGTTGACATATCCAACAATCAAAATGTTAATTCAAGTACCCAATACTTTTAAGTAAAACAGTCTTATGCTTAAACATAAAAAGAACAAGTTGCGCGATATTTTCTCAAAATATCAAGAGCTATCTTAATAACCACTGAACCAATACTAGGCTTGCTTGTACTCATTTTAACACAATTTTCATGCTGATTCCAAATATGGTCATGAAAATTTACAATTTTGACATTTTTGAATTCAATAAAATAATTTAAATTTGTCGTCTGCAGTCGATACCCGCATGCATAGAGTTTAGCTTCTAGCGGCCAACGTAAAATTCGGCGTTGCCTCGATTTGTGGCCGCAAAAGTCTGTAGCGAAAATATGCAATAGTGCCTTGGGCATGTATTTTGCAGGTATTTTGTTAAACAAAGCTCTAACTTATACTGTTTGCCTATACTAATTTGAACCGCATCTGTATTTCAACCCAACGTTTTAGCAAATACCATGATCTTGACGTTTTTGGAATAAAACAGAAGTCCTTCGGATACGTTCAATTTCTAATTATAATGTCATTAAGGCTATTTTTATTCGATGCTAAATAATGTTAAACCGCTGAATGTTTTCATGTGAGATTTGTCAACGGTCTTTACATATTAATAATACTTTGACGACTTCAAGCCGTTCACCTTGAAAGCTTGCAATATTTAATAGATGACGTTAATGTATTAATGTCAATAGCCTTCTACGCCCTTGACTAATATGTGATGGGGAAATGTCAGGAAATGGGCTATTCCAGATGAAATCCATACACCCCTATGGAAGGCATAACCTTATTAAATCTCCCAAACAAGGAGTGTAAATTTCAAATGGAGTCCCTCATCCAGGTAACCCCATTTGAAATCCACACTCCCTGTGTGAGACATTAAGCTCGTGCCTTCCATTTTTAACTAGATTTTAACTAGAATAACCCAATTGTAGAACAAAATATGAAATAAAACCACATTACTTTTTATCATTATTGTAGATAATGTTGACTGATCAAAACATTGAATAATAAATAAACACACACAACGCATCCCGCACCCACCCCCTCCTACACATCCACCACACACCTATACATATACTTACCTAAATATTACAGACGTTTGATCAAATAATATACTCACAATACCCATACATCTAATTCAAATAATATACTCACAATACCCATACATCTATTTCAAATAAATAAAGTAAATTAATAGAGAACAACGATTTAGGTTAATCAGTGTTGACATTGTATATTCAACATCAATTTAACGACTCTTACTTATACAAATAACTATAACGATTTGTTTTTACAATTTGTATTAAAATAATTATACTTGGCCTCTGAATAAACGTTTCTGTAATAATGTATGGTTAATTCTTAAAGTCATCTCGTAATAAGAGTACCATTTTAAATTCAGTTTATTCAGTACTAAGAATGTCCGTACTTAATTTAGTAAATTTGTCATTATAATTTAAGTATCCGCTAGAAAATGTTCATATTTGTTTGTTTAATTGTTGCTTAATTGTAACTGTCTGCAGATTATAGTATATCCTTGGTAATACGCACACAGACGGTTAATAACAAAAAACACCCAGCTCGCCGTCATCTACAAAGGCTGAATTTATATTCCATAGCGATTGGTGTCTAACCAATGAGGTAACGAGCATTTTATGGCCTTGGGAAAAGCGCGCTACCTCATTGGTCAAATACCATTGCCCGTCGCTCAGCGATGGAGTATGAATTCAGCTAAAGAGCACTATGCAAAGGCTATACACCCTCTCCTTAAACACATGGGAAAACCCACATCATCTGAGATAGTAAAAATAAACACTCAAGATGGTTGTTAAAATTCATGGATACATTACAAACATATTTTATTCGTGATTAATTCGATTACTCTCTCCTGTGTATTCATAAAATGATCGCGCTACATACGTGTACAAACCGTTGCATGAATAAACAGGCTAAAAGACGAATTGACCTGAAAACATTGCAGTAGGGAGCCTTAAATATGTTTTAATAGCTTTTGATTGTTCATCATTTTATTTGCTTCTTCAAGTTCTTACGTCAATAAAGGGTCGACGTAAAGCATAAGCATTTAATGCTTATTCACAATTTGTGCTGTTTATTTATTCCTTTTTATGATCACAATTTTTTAATAATATTATCAATTGCAGAATGCACCAAAATATGTCCCCTTCAAATTGCTTTAAATATGCAATTTCAATTCATAAAGTTTTCAGCAACAGACTAGCAAACAAGAAGACATTTCGAAAGAAATTCATTTCCTATCGCTAAAATGTTCATAACGTGTGACAGCTGCACTAATTAGAATAGCACTTTTAAATTCACCCTGCTTTCAACGTCAGGAGTGTCTAGACCTCGCATTGTAACAACACCTATTTTTAACACGTTAATATATTTTTGCTGGTGTAGGCAACTGAAAAATATCGACGAGTCATATAATATAGCAAACATAAAAGCCGAACAAAATAATACATTATCAGACCTTTAGCTGTTTACTTTTTAAGGTGATTATTTTAAACCAGAACAAATTGCTTTTATTTCATATTTGAAGAATGTATCTACTATTTGCCAAATTGTTGAAATAAATGCAATGAATTATTATGATAATTGGTATTTTATATCCATTTAATCATACTAACGTGATCAGAATGGGTGAATATTTATTCGTTTACATTATAGTGGAAATAGTATAGTACGAATCATAACATACATTTGATTCAATTTAGTTTCTTAGCGCTGGTTTTAAAAAACCACTAGAGATAAATCTTGGAATAAACCCGCTGCTTATATCCCTCTCGGGTACATACGTCTAAAATAGTCGACAACCACACTTAGAAGTATTCAAAATCATAAACGAACCCAAACCCTCTGGGGGTGCGAATATGGATCATATTTTACTATAGCCCATTGGTTTCAATAGACTGAACTCCAGTTTATATTCTACAGCTAGTGACTGATTTTGTGCCAATGAATCTGCGCGTTCTTCTAAAAGCAATCAGTAACAACCCCGTGTATTGGTCATGTATAGATCGCACATCTGAGCGACCTGAGTGAAAAAATCCCGCTTAAATTTGCACGGAAAACCTAATTTTGTCTTTAGGAAAGAAAAAATAGATCAACGGTCTGTTTATATGGAAGTATCCGTTTGCCTTGTCACTTTCTTTTTAAATATGTTATAGATAACATAGCATAACGAAGCTTGTCGCTCTAATCAGATTGCTCGATTTAGAGTAATACGAACCATGAGGAGTCTGACCCTTAGACTAAGTTACATGACAGCGACACTATAGCGTACAGTAACAGAGACATTTTTCGCGCCAATACTTCTTCGCGTTCTAATCTTACAAATTGATTTCTATCTCATACTTTAGCATTTTACAAAGGCTTAAACGCGACATATTTGTTTTTAATTTATGTTTGTTTTGCAAGAGAAAACGAAGAATACATTGAATATAGAAAGACAAAAAATTTATTCTTTGTACTATTTGAAAAGTGAAGACATTTTTTTCACTTTTCACGAGTAACTGCACATCAAAGGTTGTCGGTGGATCGATGCCTCAAGATTGTATATACCTCAAGTTTTGTCACCCACGTACTCCGTGATTTCCTCTCATTATTATTGTTATAATTCACTCACTGACTCAAACCCATTGAGGTGTGCAATGAATGTGAAAATAGACCCACTATTGATGGTTAACATGATCATACAATTGAAATAATGGTAATCTGTGCATCATTTTAAATAACTATCATATTCTTCGGTTCACAGTCTAACCATGGCAGATATTCGTGGAAGAAAATAATCACAGAGATAATTATATGATAATTATGTGATCAAGCAAAATCAGTCGGGAGTTGGAAATATTGATTTTCAGATATAGTCAAACAAAGGATGTATTTTCTTTTTGTTTCCAATTGTTTGGGAACTATTTAACTGCTCATATCTCTGAATGTCCGACTTCAGACTGAGTTTACTTAATCACACCACATGTACATCCAATTGGTCTTAACCCTGATTTCAAAATCAAATTCTCTTTTTTTCCATATCATACTATGTAAAGGCCTAAGATTCAAAGAAGATCTAGAAGATTAATGAGAAGCAAGGCCAAGCCTAGATTAACAATTCTTAATTAAATAGATCAAAATTCAATATTCTTAATCAGAATCAACAAAATTCTTTCCTTGTGCACACTTCAACCTCAGATGGGGTAAATAGCATTACCATCGATACACAAGTGACTATAGAAAACAAAACCAAGCTCAAAGCACGTGGTCATTGTTGTCAAGTTATTTACCCATGTATGACCGAACCATGCCTATTAGAAGAATCGTAAAAGATTAGCACTTACAGAGTAACCCTAAGCGCTAAGTTACTAAATTACAAATCAAGCTTTTAAAATCTCTGTCAGAGGCGTCTATCGGTGTAAAATCTCGGCAAAAATACACCATAATAACTACAGGTCTGTCTCAAAAAAATTGTGCAAGTAAAAAGCGCCCTCTCTGGCAATTCTAGAAAATCCTGTTGTGACATAATGCTTACATCAACGTCAAGGACGTAGTCTTAGCTCTCAAATGTTGTTTGTTCTGTTCAATTTGCTTGTTTTAATCTCGAGATATGATTAGTTAAAGATGAAAGGGTAAAATCACAATTGTGCCACTTTTACTAGGGAAGAGGGCTTTACATGTAACAGTGATAGCATCAAGTTTATCAAGAGTTCCTTCGTGAAATCAAAAGATAGCATCAATTACACAATACAATATTTTTTTTACTGTTTTATCATGAAGCAGGAATGATGATTCTCTTTTTCCACTTAAAAGAGATTAAAAGATAAATAAATATTTCACATTTTGCTGTAAAAATTAAATACATGTGCATGTCAATGATTTTATCATGGTAAACACTGTTCTCTTAGTCACTTAAGACATGTTAAAAGACAAACAAATATTGCGCACATATACAGTTATAGGTTAATGAACGCGTATTACTTGTTTGGAGAGATATTAGACAAAATAATGCACGCGTGCTGATGTTGATGCCTCTAATAATATACATGCGCCCAGAAGTTGGGAGTGCATTAGATGCATCAACATCAGCTATCATTGATTTACATGTACAGCTCTCTTCCCTAGTAAAAGTGGCACAATTGTGATTTTACCCTTTCGTGGTTAAATAAACATATCTCGAAATTGGAACAAGCAAATTAAACAGAAGAAACTGCATTTGAGAGCTAAGACTGCGCCCGTGACGTTGATGTAAGAATAATGTAACAACGGTATTGTCTAATTGCCAAAGAGAGCGCTTTTCACTTGCACAATTTTTTTGAGACAGGCTGTATATACAATTGTGCTAGCAATGTAAGTTTTCCACTTCCTGGGTCTCCGTTATTGTTGACATTACGAGAAGGGATTTATCCGAGTGACTGTGGATCATACGATTCAATACACAAAAACATCGATGACATTTGTTTGTAATTGTGTTTTTCCAATTCATTTTTCTTCCTTTGCATGTTCTTTTTGTTTTGAAATACAATCATCTCGTTGCATTAAACCAACGTGGGCATCTCAATTTTATAAGCTATAAAAAGGTGCTCCTTATATCTAAAACCATTTGTGATACTTAAATATCCGTTTTGGGGAATTAATGAGATGTCACTGGAGCTGGATTAAATAATAACTGCAAAATTTTGCAAAACGATTCAAAAAAACGTATGTTATGCTTCAGAGTCACCTTAACACTGCGTTATTTTTTTGAAACAGCTTAAAGTTCTTCTTCAAACGTATTGAATCAGTGAAGTAAGCAAATACAAAGTAGAGAGCCGCAAAATATCGACCGGTTGATGTGTAATAAAAAATCTGATAACAGATCAATAGAGCTTATCGTCCATAGCATGTATTTGTGCAGGATAAAAAACGATTGCCTTTATTTATACAAATGTTGTTTCTCATAAAAAAAAAAAGATTATGTGAGATAGCGGGAAAATATTTCTAAGTTCAGTAGGTTCATAGACAGAAGGTTGCTTCCCTGATGGGGTTCAGACGAGACAAAATTTATGATTATTGAATGATTTGTGCAGTAATCTTTAGTATGCAAACAAAAATGGCAACGAGTGTTTAGTATTAAAACATGTTCTGACTAGAAACACACTGACAGCTGGAGTGCGTATTTCAAATGGAAGTTATCCAATTGTCTATTCTGTTCAAAACTTATACTCCCTCTGTAGAAGGCTTTAGCTAAATCTTCCACAGGGATAGTGTGGATTTTAAATTGCATTGCTCATTGTGGATTATTTTGATGCGTATCTGTATCATATAGGTAGCAGTCTTACGCAGGGTTAGAATTGATCTTACAGTATATTTATACCTGTACAGTTGGTGTGATCAATATTGCATGTCATGTTCAGGGTGAAGGGCCAGAAGATTTTCCATGTCACAAGGTAACACGGCAAGATGAACGTCAATGGAAATGGGGAAATTTGGAACTGAAAAAGTAATAATGAAGCAAGCGAAATCAAGTGAAAGTAAACATTGTATATACAAAATATCGATTCGGCAGTGTATGCAATCGTTCACAATGACAGATGTTCCTCGCAGCCATTATTACTTTAAAAAATAAATGAACATGAATTTGTCAAAGAACGACAATTGAATTAAAATAGGAAACATGAAAAATGTCAAAATATCAAGCTATATTTAGTAGAAATAACAATGAAATCAATTTCCGAAACCTTAGAATTTGTTTAGGGAAGCCATTAGCAAGCTTGAAGCATTTATTGCATTTCAGACTGGGTACTTCCTGTAGTTACTTAGTTAGGATTCAATTGATCGTCTAGTGTTCGTTTTATTACTGTATTAGCAATCACTATTATACGCTGTCAAGTTAAATCTAATATCAATTTTATCTTTATTAGAAGCATGGCCTTGGTATGTTGACGGTGTTTATTAACAGTAGGCCAATCAGTGAATAAAGATTTCGTGGAAAGATATATATATATACTAGATATAAACTGCGTTTCGTTTTCAAGGTCTGGTACTAACCTATTGTATTAAGGGTGTCCAATAAGAAATAACGCTAAATATACTATGGTTTTCCCATTCCACTAAAAAGTCATTTCAATAAACATTATTATTACTATATTGATAGTATCACTTTTTATAGGTATAGTTCTTCATTTCCACCTTCCTGATAAATTGATAATTACCCTAGTTAGCTTTTAATCATATTTCATTAGATATTAATCAGTATTATTATTTATGTCTACGTGGTAAATCTCCAATCACTTTCTCTTGCTTGTGTAAAGGTAATCCCCTGCCTTTGGCAGAATTTGCGCACTTTTATATAAAATACAAACGTACATTTTTTTCTGTTTGCATGTACATTACACAACATCAAAATAGGCCGCCTTGATTGAAATTATTCATCATTTTCTCCTTTCCCATAAATCATATCATCAGTGCTTAATAATACATCATTCTATATCTGCTTCAACGCAAGCAGACGACACGATTTGCATATTTGCGCTACGAATTATGGGATACTACCAAATGGAGCGGTATTTTCGTGGGCATGACCAGCACTCACTTGCCAGGTATAATACCCTTCTAGCATCGTTAAAAGTGAAAACAGATCCAAGCCAAGGTATAACCTCGGCACACTCCAATCGATCACTCGCTATAGAACACCAGGGCCCGGGGTTGAAGACCTTCAACATAGATATACCTGCCCTGCAGTGACAAAACCTTCCATAATTACCTTCCTTTGCTACCCATAAAGGTAGCAGACGGCGAAAGAAAAGCGTCTGAAAAAAGGCATAAATAACAAAATAACGAACAACAAGACGTTCATAGTCTGATATTGAATATATTCATACGAGTTGGAAAGCGTGTTCTGTTGAAAGTAATTTTCTATTATTATTAATACTTCGAGTTTCGCAAGGAGCGACTGTATCAGTTCTTGCTATAGATTGTTCTTTACATTCCAAAACAACAACAAATAACAATTCATTTAAAAGCGATTTACTTATTTCAAAGTGAAAATGCATAATACGTTATTCAGAAACCTTGTAAAATTTTGCAAAAAAGGTCAAAGATATCAACTATTTTTTTTCCAAACTGGGACATGTAATGTTCCAAGCTGCCGGTAGTTGTAACGGCTTTAAAAGGTTAGGGACAATGTGATGCATAAAACATAAAGGCTTTGCCTGAATTTAGAATAATCAAACAATGGTGTTTAGCGATAGCTATTTTGACCAATGATAAAGTCGGACTTTTTAGTGCAGGATATAACAATGTGTCTGATTGATTAGATAGCAATCCCCAAATGGTTAAAACAATCAACATGTTTTCATTTCCATAGAGGCCGTCAGCGTGACGTCATATGCCGCCATCTTGTGGGTACACACTGCGATGGTCGTCGATCTCCATGCGCGATGATGCGTGATAACAGCTGCGTGGCAAGCTGCGCCCTGCGCATAGTATCCGACGCATGAACACGCGTATCATTTGTACCCACAAGATGGCGAAAGGCGGACGGCCTCTATTCTGAAAATCGTAGTGTGATTTGCTTTAAAAGCACACAGCATAATCTAATATTATAATGTTAGTATATTATGTTATTTTCGACTCAGTCCAGCTATATTATAACATAAAAATGTCTAGTCACTGCTTTTCTTGATATTGCTTTGTCGTAAACATCTCGTCATTATGCAATTATCTCAAGGCATGACGATCTTAAAATAAGATACAATCAGGGATGTAGCCAGGGGGAGCTGGTGGAATCCTCCACAGAGAGTTTTCATGCAAAGAGTAAAGTGTCCTTAAAATCACTAAAAATGGGACAAAAATTGACAAATGGGGACGAATATTTGGCTTTGCAACTCACACTAAAGTCCTGGCTACGCTACTGGATACAATGGAGGCTGAACTTACTTTTGAATGGTTTGACTTAAATGGCTTATACCCCATCTAAAAACCCTTAATACACATTGTTTTATTTCCTAATTTTATGTCTCTACTTCATATATATTCTTTAATCTCACTGTCTCCATTTCCTCCTTCTGCCTTAACAAATAAACACGCAGTATCTCAATTACAACGTTGTAGCAACGTTGTTACAACGTTATAACTTCCTGACAATTATGTTGTGACAACGTTGTGTATTCGCCCATTGCACGGATCTGCCATCTTGCTACCAAAATGAGGTTCCCCTGCAAACGCATGCGCAAAAGTGCATTTTTATTTTGCAAAGCGTTCCCCGGTAATTTAAGCACGCGTTTGACAGGCTTATACACACACACAACACACAACACGCAATTTCCGGTAGAACCTCATTTTGAGATGACCGTACGAAGGGTCAATTACAAGGGAGCGGGTTTTTTTAACTTGGGAAGACCCTGATTCTATTTTTTACAAATCGTAATCGTATGCTTCCATTTTAAAACCTGCTATGTTATTTACATTATGAAACTAAATTATTAATTTTGAAAGCTGACTCATTTTATAAAACAAATACCGGTCATTAAAGGAAATATCAGTTTCTTCTGTGTTATATACATGCATTTGCAGATACAACAAGCCTCACCGTTATTATCTCGAACAAGGACTCCACTTATGCCTCCGGAAACCAGATAATTATCTATCGGTTAGGCTATAAAAAATTGTTTGATTGGCGTAACCCGACCGAACCTAAAAATAGGCCCGACCCTAGACTTATGTTTTTGCAAAAAAAATGTAAACAAATTGAAATTTAAAGAAAAAAAATTAAGAAAGTTCCAATTTACGCAAGTTACAGCTTTAAATGTGTGTAAAAATAATATTTAAAAAAATTGCCGACCGACCAACCCTAATTTCTTTAATGTTACGCCAATCAAACAATTTTTAGGCTTTAGTTGGTGGTTATTTCAAGATTACTCATACTAACATGAGTTCAAACTACCACCATTTGGCCCTACGTGTGTCCTGCTCCCTGTAATAAGAGTAAAACCATTAAAAAAAACCAGTCAAAGACGGGACACCTTACGGCAGCAACACACTCATCCGTTTAAGTAAGCTCTAAGTCAGTTTAAATGTGCACTCTCACCACTGGCATATGGTGCATTAAAAACAGTATTATGTAATGCACATGAATACATATTTTTTCATTAGGTTACTATTCAATCATGTAGGTCAAAATACTGTATAGCACTGTACAATGTCAATATTATAGTCTGCTTGGTAGCTGTGAATTCCCACCAATAAATTCCCGCCAATTATGGTTATAATTATGTAGTGTGGGTTTCTATGTTTCTTATTATGTGTGAACTATTATATTGACACGGCTGGGTGAGAGAGTACACTAACATACTACACATTATCAACATAAAGAACAGCAAAATACATGACAAAGACATGAATGTTCATACTTCTTCATGCTGTGTTTATTCGATTATGAGGACCTGTCACACAAAAATCTTAAGTTGTTTGAATTCCTACCGAGTGATATTTTGAGAAGCAATTATAAGTATCTCAGGTGTTAAAGTGGGTGTTATTTTATGGTCGTCAAAACTATAGTACCATACTTCTTTATTAATGGGAGAGTAAATGTTTGCGCAAAATATATCACGAATTACTAGTAATACATAGACATACTAGGTTTAATGCAGAAACAGCCGCTACCAGTTTGGATGCGAACATTAATTTTCCGTATTGGGCAAAAGTCATTTTAATGAAGAAATAAAATAAAATGTTTAATACAGATATGCTTTTCACATCGCATGTTCCGTATAAAATCTGTCTGACTGGCTTTTACTAAGGTATCAGAGATATCTAGACTTTAGGGATTCCTGCCGTATACAGCTAGCAATCATGTTTACGTGAATTAATAAACATAATAATAAGGTGATAAAATCGGCAATGACGTTGAATTAAATTGAGTCGTCGAACGTAGAGTGTACGAAGCACTGTACTCAGGAAAGTGCACTATACCATGTGTAGACTTACTTATAGTTATATGAATACACAGTTGCATGAATAAGGAGACAAAGAAAGAAAGAGAGCATGAAGAGGGAAAACCACAGGAAAGGTACGAGGCTGAAGATGGAGAGATTAGAGATAGAAATAGCAGAGAGAGAAAAAATTAGGGGCCCTAGAGAAAGAGAAAATGGTAAGAGAACAAGAAAATGGGAATGCAGAAAGATGGGATGATAGCCATACACAAAATAAAAGCGACATAAAACGTTTCATTTGTTTGTTTTTTGTTGGTTTGTTCTTTTCAAGTTTTCTGGAGTATGCACCTTAATACACAACATTTGCACAAAATACCAAAACAGAATAACTAATGAATATTACTAAAAGCGGGCGAGTTATTAATTAAAGTTATCATTAAAGTAATCTCTGCCAATTTAGATGGTAGTAAAGCAGCCAATTGGTGACAATATAAGGTACTATCTTGCCTACCTGACCTACTCCAAACACATAGCAAACACACTTCCAGGTCGTTCAACCAATAATATCAGCTTTCAATGCCTCTATGTTTGTCGGAACACTTTGACTCAACTGTTTGACAAGTAAAAAAAAAGAACTAGTCAAAGAAATACCCTCTTTTGGATCTCTGCCTTAAAGGTCTGAAACTAGAGAATGTTATAAGAGTTATGGAGCGACAATGTTGTTCTTTGTGCGTTGCGTGAACGCTATTCGCTGTTTTTATATACATGCCTATTCAGTTCTTCTACACAAGTCAATTCGTTGGAATGTTAACATTAATTCAATGGAAATCCGACACCACAATAACATGAATTGAGTTTTTTTAAACAATAGTAGTGGAATAATTTTAGGTACTGTCAACCTGTAGTTGAAATAACGTAGCTTGTTCCATAGCAATAGGACAAACATGCAATAAGTGTATGTTATTTTTATGGATTATTTATCCTATTTTAATACTTATAGGATCAGTTGAATTGGTTGCAACAATTTGTTTGACCAATAAAAAGATAAGTTGTATATCATATAATTACTGATTATGAAAATCAAAATTTTCGTACATTTATGCTGTTGAAATATTTGTGGTAATATTCACTATAAGTCAAAATAGTTTTCAATCCTATGAATATATTACAATGTATAATACTCGTATATCATCTGCAAGTGAATCGTTATTAATGTTCTTCTACTTCGTGTTTGTAGTAATAAAAAAAAAACTTAATTCTTTTTTGAAATTTGCGATAAAGAAAAAGACCAAGTTGCTCAAATTTACGAGGGCTGGTCAATAAGTTCCCGCAACTATGGTGTATCTCCGCTCATGCATGACTTGGATGACTGTTAATTACGCTAAATACAAGTTTGTACTTTTGTCTTTCAAAACAAATATGTATTAGCGATACGGAATACTTAATTACGTAATGACATTAGCATAAACACAATAGTGTATGGGCACTGCCTGATGGTGAAAAATATTCAAGGAAATCTCGCGCCAAATTGAGGTATTGTTACATAATTCCAAATATCTCGAGAATAAAACTATGGAATCTGGCGCGGTTTTTGCAACTTTTTAGACCGATAACATAGAAATGATGCTGTACTCTTTTTAGATCTATACCATTTTTATTAAAGAAAAGAGGTCGTGTTGAATATCTCCAATTTTGAGTAGGCTTTATCACCCATTGTTCTTTACATAATAAGAGATAGAAGGATTAATCGATGACAAAATTTAACAAATGGTACCTGGTTTGATTGGGTATCTGCTGATTATTAAAAAGGGAGATTCCAGTGGCGAAATCACAAACATTTCTTTCTTAATCAACCCTTGTTTTCAAAAGGTCATGTTTTTGTAATCAAAGTAGCACACCATAGAGAGGCTCTGGATTGAATAAGAAATTTGAATTTCGAAAGGTATGTCTAATTCTAGCATAAGACTTGGTATAGCAATTCACTCACCCAGCTACTGTTCCGCAAATCTTGTATTAGTCATATTTTAGCGCTTTTTTGATGAAATTTTACTTTTTTCTTACATTTTTGGTACTTTCAATCATGCGTACCATCAACGCATGCGCATATTTCTATTTTATTGCAACAAATTCTATTGTCCTGACTATGATCTCTCATACCATACCAATAATTATATTTGTTTTTGTTTTATTTTGGAGAAAATTTGGATTATTTCTTCTACCGTGTGGGCTCTTTTCTCCCGATTTTCACACCATTTGTGTTTGTCGTTAAGGCCTATTTTTGGTGAAGTTCAAAGACAGTCTCTTTCATGATCTGTTGACGAATACATTTCTTCTTTCACAATCATCAATTGAATATACTCAGATTACCTCATACCAAAAATAAGGCTTGTAGATTGCTTTGGTCCTCACTTCTGCTTCTTTTTATTACACGTTCCTCAACTACAATTCAAATTTCCCGCCAATGTTGACAATTGTCAGTGTACATATGGCAATGACTTTATGCAAATGAGATTACGTAATTAAAGGTACTCTGATACTAATTGTTGTATGTTTTAAAAGACAAAGGTACAAACTTTATTGATCATAAGTAACAGTCATCTAAGTCATGCATGAGCGGAGATAAATAATGGTTGCGGGATATTATTGACCAACCCTCGCGTAAATATCAAGGTTCTTTATAGAATTTTAAAGACATTTTTGGATAGCCTCATTTGTACTACCTGCTGATTGGTTACAAAAAGACCAATATGATTTATTAAGCCAATCAGCAGCATGGTAAGAAAGGTGATAGGGTTTAAGTTAATTTGGCTTAGATATCAGGCAGCTGTATTTCAATTGGTCAATCAGATGAACATGTCGCGTAATTAATCAATCAGAAACGCTGTAAGAAAGGCAGTAGTTCTCAGGGGTTAGAATTATCTGCCGTTAACACGAATGTGCAGTAGTGTTATTGTAAACACTGATTACATATCGAGGGTTTAGACCCAGAAAGCCGTAACTCACTATTACCAGCTGTCTCAAAATGAGCATAAAGTTGGCTGCTTGCTTTGTTCTTTAATAATCAGTATTTCCTCCACAATGCCTTTCTATTTTTTTTTTATTTTTTTTTATTTTTCTATTGAATTTTGTCATGGTTAATGGACTGTATCTTCTATACTCTAGTGCCCTGGCGACTTTATTCTGGGAGCAGGTGGTTGTGGGTTGAGGCTTTCTGGCTCTCAACCCTCGATATGGTGCAATGTTAACTTGCTCCTTTTCACGTACAAACGTTGTAACTACTATATACAGAGTGTCCCAATTAAAACAGAACCCTCATTGCGTATTTAAAAAAACTGAAATCGTTAGCTTTAATAAACCAAAACAATTATTTCAATCGGTTCACCATTGTTGAAGATATGCCCTCTTTAAGAAATGTACCCGTTTGTACACGGATGAGGTTTGGCTACATCAAAGATGAAAACGAAACACACGGTTAAAGACATGGATAGATACTATCATTAGGTTCATTCACTATGAGCGAGGATCATCAGCAATGCAATTGAATACATGAATCCAAAACCCACCCAAGTCCATGGGAAGTGATTTTGAGAAAAACACCTGTGTATCATTTTAATTCCTTCAGTTAGATTTACCTGGTTAATATGGTAAGGTATACGTGCAAATGGGTGGGTTAAACTGTATTAGGTATGAGGATTAGCATTTCAGGGACTTCGTGGGGTTCATTTTAAATTCTGGACTTGGGTGGTTTTTTGAATCATATACAAAGACAATAATGTTGGAATGATATTACCACTAGTAAGATAATACAAAATAAGGCACACAGTTATGTATAATGTTGATAAGCATTCTGCCATGTAATATAAACCACACACTTTCCTTGATTAAACCCATTTTTTTTCAAAAGTCACTCTCCAGCAATGAAGATGTTACAAGTGGACTTTTATACATACTGGATTTCAATCAATGTGTTACCAGACTCAAATCATGGACTTGGGTTGATTCTTTCATACATGTTATTTTTCACATGCTCAATAGACACAGAGGATGAATCTGAGTTGTTCTTTCAAACATATGACAGGCCTATGTATAGCAACACTTTCCCAAGCTTAACTCAATTTGGCCAAAGTATGGACTTGGGTGGCTTTTGTATTCATATATTCAATTGATGCAATGCAATTGATGCAATGAGGACCAGGGCTGAAACCTGTATTCGTTAAGGATGCAACCAGGTAGAGGGCAAAGCAGCACAGTACACCCAGAAGAACCAAGAACATACCAAACAGCCCTTTTTAGGCTACCCTTTATCCCAAAAAGAATCTTTGAATAGCCAAACCTCCTCTGTGGACAGAGTGTAAATCGAAAACAAGAGCATATTTTCAAACGTTGTGAGTCGATTGAAATATTTCTTTTGGTTTATTAACGAATAAAGGTTTCTTACCTTACCAAAATGTATATGATTAACTTTTCAGAAATAGGAGAAAAAGAGGGCCCAATGAGGCTTCTGTTTTTAATGGGACACTCTGTACTTAGTTAATCCCTAGGGAATAAACGGGCTCTAAAATAGTCGAAAATCTATGCTTCCAATTGAAAACACAGCACCAGCTATCTTATACTTTCACATTATTGCATTATACATTTTAGAGCCAACTTACTGTATAAAAAGAAACGGCCGTTGAAGAAACATTGAGCTTCTTGCATGTTATGATTTTTACATGGGAGGACAGTTATGATATCTTGTCTATTTTTGTCTTATCGAACAATGACTCCATGTATTCCTCCATGATATTAGAAGTAGCCAGATAATTAACTACGTGGTTATTTGGCAGTTATTTCAATATTACCCACTAACAATAGTTCATACTACCATCACTTGGCCCTAGGTGTATCATGCTCTCAATTGTGTGAGTGTGGAACCATACAAAACAGTCAAAGGCGAACTTCCTTACGGCAGCAACCAACTCGTCCGTTTACGTCAGCGCTACGTCAGTTTATATGTGCACACTCACCATGTGGTGCCCAGCTAGAAGAAAAACAGTAAGAAAATGCTATTTATTTAATGCACATGAATACATATTTTTCATTAGGTAACTATTAAATTAAGTAGGTCAATATACTGTACTATGTTAGTAGTTTGCTTAGTAGCTGTGATTTCTCGGCAATAAATTGCCGCCAATTATGGTTATATATGGTGTGGGTTTCATTCTCAATAGCCCCAATGGCTTCTTGATTAGCGTACTTAACAACGCATGGGTGAATACTCTCGTAACTTTAATTTTGAAAATGTTTGCATCTTATTATTTCTAGTTCCTTTAAGCCCGGTGGCTTTATTGTAACTATATGTGAAGTAGGTTGGCTATAATATATTGGAACACGAATAATTGAGATTGTACACTAACATACTAGACATTGTTTAAAATTAACATAGGGTGCTTGAATTTTTTTACAACCATTAAGACATGAATGCTCCCATTTCTTTATAATATGTTCATTCGGTTATTAGGACCTGTCACACAAGAATCTCGAGTTGTTTGAATTTAGAATATTTTGAGAAGAGAAGCAATTATATGTATTCAGACTGTTGTTAAAGTATGTGTTAATGTATAGTCGTCAAAATATAGTACCATTTTGCTTCAACTCTGCCACCATTAAGCTATCATCAGAATCAATATTTGCGTAGAAAATCGTAGCCTTCTAGTAATACATATAGGTTTAATGAAGAAACTGGCGCTACCAGATAGAACGAGAACATTGATTTAGCATAGTGTGCATTAGTGAAATAAAAGCAAACAAACAAACATGCAAACACTGTTTTGAATGGTAGTGTTCCGTATACAAATGTCCGACTGAATTTTATAACGGTAGCAGACAGAACTAGACTTTAGGGATTCCTGCCATGCAGCTAGCAATCATGTTTACGTGAATTAATAAACATAATAATAAGGTGATAAAATCTGCAATGAATTTAGATTAAATTGAGTCGTCGAACGGAGCACAGTGCTCAAGAAAGTGCATGCGTATACTTACTTATTGCTCACGAATCAAAACAATATTCGTATTGGGCCAATTTATTTTAGTTGCGGGAGATTTGTTACTTTAGCCTATAATTGACCTGTGCTAAATTGATCCATTGACTGACTTGACTGTATTTAACAGATTTCTATTCCTGGTATCTATCACACAAGGAAGTATTCACCGTAGAAGTGATGTAGTTAATCAGATTAACTACTTTAGCAATAATGGAATACAATTTTTACTGTATCGCCCTGCACTAAAACGTTCACGCGGTACCAATGCATTGAACCATAGATGTCAAAGAAATGCTAATCAATTGCATCTGTCAGATTAGTATCATTGAAAAGAACGGTGTTGTATTCAATCTATGATTGCAGACATACACAGGTGATTAGAGCATCCTGCTTGTAGTGCAGGGCGATCTATTCAAAAGTTGTACCTCTCTATTGCTATGGTAGTTAATCCAATTATGACGTCACGCCTAAGGCGAATACGATAGGATAACGATAGGTTTTTGTCTTCTAACAATTTTATATGCCATTACCCTTAATTCAATGGAAATCCGACACCACAATAATATGTATTGAGGTGTTTTTTTTAACATTAATAGTTGAACATTTTTAATGCATATTCAACCAATTGTTGAAATAGCTTAACGCATCATTATATATATATAAAAAAACATTATTCCAAAGCACATGATCCATTTCAATAGGTATAACATTTCCAATGCAATAACTATGTGCTATTTTGGGGGCTTTTTTATTAAACATAATTCTTTTAAAGATCGCAATTTAATACTTATAGGATCAGTTGAATTGCTTGCAACAATTCGTCTGAATAATAAAATAAAAAGATATATGTTAAATGTTATAATAATGATTATGAATATATTTAGTGCATTCATACTGTTGAATATCCGTGGAAATATCAAGTTCACTATAAATCATAATAGTTTTTTTTAGTATTATATCATCTGAAAGTGAATCCTCATTAATGTTCTTGTACTTCGTGTTCTTGTCATGAAAATTTTAAGTATCAAGGTTCTTTATAGAATTTAAGACACTTTTTGATACTCATCATAAGCGACAAATAATCAACTGTTTAAAGCAAAATGAATCACTAATTTACATATTGCTATTTATATAACCCTTTTCTATAGATGTGACATAAAAGCGCTGTTATGGTTTGATAATAAAAGCCCGAATCTGTTCAGTACATTTCAAACTTCAAGCTATACCTCATATCATATTCCTATTATTCTATAATAGATGGGGCATATCAGTATCAGTATATATTGTAGTAATCAGGGCAACGTCCTACTCTTTTTGAAACGGACTGAGTAACAATCAGATGTCTAGAGATGAATGCTCATGAAGAAAATGTTAATTGATATTTAATGGACAGACCGAAATATCCTATTTGCATGTATTGGAATTAATACGATTCACATTATATTGTTGTGGAAACCGTTCTCTATATTACATTGAAAACAAATTGCATAAGGGGTTTGGGATACCTATAATGATACCTGGAATAAATAATTCATCAGGTCTGTAAATTATCCATGACATTGAGAATTTCCTCTGAACAAGGCCAGTCAAAACTTACGTTTTTCTGGACGTTTCATCAACCATCGGTTGACTTCATCAGCAGTGTTGCTGTTTTGAAGTGCTGTGTGATATTGGACCGGCAACTCTAGATGTTGGAGCAGCATTACCTCCTGTGTCAAAGTTCTTATGCAACACATGATCGTACAGATGTGACAGTTGGTAGGCCCCCTCATCTCTGTTTAGGAGCTTGCCGCTGTTACTCCGGATCCAGATTGATTCCTTGATCCATCTTGTCTTGTTGTTTGTTTCCTTGTCTATGATGTTGGCCCCCTGTCAGTTTATTACATGATTGTCCCTAGCAAAGTGGTCAGAAATGGCTGATCTGGTTTGTTCAGTTTCTGATTGTTTTCTGTTAGATCTGGTGAATGTTTGTTTTGATGCTTTCTTTACAGCTCCCATGTGTTCAGATAACCTGGTCTTCATTTGTCTGCCAGTCTCACCAATATAGGTCTTGTCACATGTTTGGCAAGGGATCTGGTAAACATCGGTGCATGACATGGGGTCCCTCTTGTCTTTGGGGTGGATTAAGAGGTTGCGTAGAGTACAGTGGGGTTTCATGGCAGAGGCAACATTGTGTTTTCGTAGAGCTCTCTGGACCTGCTCTGATACACCAGCAACGTATGGTATAACTACCATACCCCTGGTCTTGTTAGGGGCGTCTTTCCTTTTCTTTTCTTTCTTTGGTTTGTGAAGAGTTTGTTGGCGAACTTTGTCCACAGACCACTTGGGATATCCGCAGAGTGATAGTGCTTGCCTGATCTTGTCCTCCTCAATCTTTTTGTCATCATCATCAGTTACAATTTAAATAATCTAAACAGAAATGTATACTACATTGTTGAGCGTTGCGATTGAGTATAAATAAATTCAGCTTTATTCACACAAGCAGAGTAAATTTCAACTTACAAGTGAAATTTTCGGGGCTCATCCGAGCATCATTTCTTTAGCACTGGTGTAAGAGTAATTGGATGGCGTACATCTACTCGGGACACGTGATATGGGCAATGAACCCAAACCACTTAAACCAAGTAACTTCTTTGTTAAGGTCTGGTTTGGAGGCTGCGATGTTGACCGCTTCTTTGACACCTCGTTGGGTCCACCTTGAGAAACAAATCTTATTTATCTAATGCACATGAATACATTTTTTTCATTAGGTAGCTATTAAATTATGTAGGTCAATATACTGTTAAGGAATGTGTACCATGCTAGTAGTCTACTTATTAGCTGTGAATTCGCGCCAATAAATTGTCGCCAATTATGTTTATAATTATGTAGTATGTGTTTCATTCTCAGTAGCCCCAATGGCTTCTCGATTGACGTACTTTAAAACGCATGGGTAAATATTATCACACTTTCGTTTTGAAAATGTTTGCATCTTATTATTTCAGGTTCCTTGATACCGGTGGCTTACTATGTGTGAAGTAGGTTGGCTATAACATTATTTGAAAACAAATAATTGAGATTGTACACTAACATACTAGACATTATTAACTTAGTATGCTTGAAGTGACTGAGAACCGTTAAGACATTACAAAGAAATGAATTTTTATATTTCTTTATATTGTGTTTATTCGGTTATAAGGACCTGTCACACACAAATCTCGAGTTGTTTGAATTTCTATTATGGAATATTTTGAGAAACGATTATGTGAACTCAGGTGTTAAATATTGTGTGTTCATTTATAGTCGTCGAAATTGTTCCATCGTTTCTCTAAATGTGCCCCAATTAAACTATCAGAATCATAGTTTGAGCAGATAATCACATATAACTAGTTAAATACATAAGTTTAATGAAGAAACTGACACAACCAGTTACAGGGTGTCCCAAAAAAGAGGCCCTCGTTGCGCCCTTTTTTTCTCCTATTTTAGAAAAATTGATCAAATATATGTTGGTATGTAAAGAAGCCTTTTTCCATTAGCTTTAATAAACCGAAACAACTATTTCAATCGGCTCATAACTTTTGAAGATATGCCATTTTAAAGAAATGTATCCGTTTTTCACTCTGTCCACGGAGGAGGTTTGCCTACTTCAAAGATAGAAAAGCGCATATACCATGCATGAATATAAAATATTCCTCGATGATAACTTTATAAAATAACAACTTTATTTTAGGGAATGGGCTTTACCGGTGGGCGTATGGGTTATGGAATTTGTTAAGTGTCATTAATTTGGGCGAAATTGATGTGGGATTGGACTTCTTTTGCTATACTTGTAATTACTTATGTTTTCTCGGTTATTTTATGCCTTTTTGTTTTATTATGTTTTTTACTTTTTACTTTATTGTTTCTTGCTTTCTTTTTATTGACAACATAAGTCATTCCTCTTTTTGGAATAAAAGGTAGCCCTGAAAAGGGCTGTTTAGTTTGTCTTTGGTTCTTTTAAAATGAGTTTACTGCGCTGCTCTGCCCTCTACCTGGTTGCCTCCTTTACAAGTTTCAGCTATAGTCCTCATTGCATCAATTGCGTTGCGTACCATCCTTGTGCGCCGGATATTTGCGAATGCAACAGTAATACGGGGTTGCGAAGATGTTTGAAGCTAGCTGTGATCCTCGCTTATAGTGAATGCTTTTCCAAGTCTAATGCTATTATCTATCCATGTCATTAACCGTGTGTTTCGTTTGAATTTTTGATGTAGCCAAACCTCATACGTGGACAGAGTGAAAAACGGTTACATTTCTTAAAGAGGGCATATATTCACAAATTGTGAGCCGATTGGCTAATTAAAGCTAACGATTTAAGGTTTCTTTACATACACTCTAAATTAGAAAGACTTAAAATTTAAATCTTAGTTTGAGACTTGAAATTTTTTAAGTCTTTAAGATTTATTTTGCGCGGGGTTTGATTTAAATTTTCTTTGGGATCGGGAAAAAGAAAATCTATTTTTAAATCTTTCGCAAGACTTAAAAGGTAAACCAATCACAACGCGATGGTGCGTGCACGTGATAAAATCGAAACGTTTTCCTGGACTGCTCAACCGCCATCTTTCTTTTGCGATTTCGTGTGGTGGCGAGCGAATGAATGAAGTGATATGGACGAATTTGTTTTGCAGAATGGCATCCCAGATGCTGTAATTGCCAATGTCAGAGACTATAACTTCCATGAGAAAGCTTACATTGTTGTGCACGAAGGGCAAATGTGAGCATTATCTTCAATCGCCGAGGTAGTAGTCTGTGCTTCTGCTGTATAAGCTTACCTATACACATAATATAATTTATAAATGGGTAAGCTTATTTCCATGAAGGATCACACTCTTGAATATTAAATCCAATGGACTTGCATTTTTAAATCCCTGTGGGACTGAAATTTATAAAACTTTGTAAAGACTTATTTTAATCCTATATTGATTGGTCCCTAACTACAGCCTCTGAAAGTTTTGAAAGTAAGTCTTTTGGATTTGAATTTTTAAATTCAAATCCAAAAGACTTACTTTAAAAATCCCTGTAATTTAGAGTGTACCAAAATACATTTGATCAACTTGTCAGAAATAGGAGAAAAAAGGGCGCAATGAGGGGCCTCTTTTTTGGGGACACCCTATATAATGCGAACATTAATTTATCATATTGTGCATTTTGTAAAATACAAAACAAACACTTTTTTGAATTTTTTTTACATGGGCTGTTCCGTATAGACTGACTGGCTTTTACGAAGGTATCAGACAGAACTAGACTTTGGGGGTTCCTGCCGTACGCAGCTAGCAATCATGTTTACGCGAATTAATAAACATACTAATAATAAGCAATGACGTTGAATTAAATTGAGTCGTCGAAAGTAGAGTGTACGAAGCACTGTACTCAGGAAAGTGCACTATACCATGTGTAGACTTACTTATAGTTATATGAATACACAGTTGCATGAATAAGGAGACAAAGAAAGAAAGAGAGCACGAAGAGGGAAAACCACAGGAAAGGTACGTGGCTGAAGATGGAGAGATTAGAGATAGAAATAGCAGAGCAGAGAAAGAGAAAAAATAGGGGCCCTAGAGAACGAGAAAATGGTAAGAGAGCAAGAAAATGGGAATGTAGATGGGAGGATAGCCATACACAAAATGAAAGCGACAGAAAATGTTTTATTCTTTTTGTGTGTTTTGTGGGTTTGTTCTTTTCAAGTTTTACACAACATATGCACAAAATACAAAAACAGAATAACTTTAATGAATATTGCTAAAAGCGAGCGCGCTATTAATTAGAGTTATCATAAAAGTAATCTCTGCCAATTTAGATGGTAGTAAAGCAGCCAATTGGTGACAGTATAAGGCACTATCTTGCCTACCTGACCTACTCCAAACACATAGCAAACACACTTCCAGGTCGTTCAACCAATAATATCAGCTTACAATGCCTCTATCTTTGTCGGAACACTTTGACTCAACTGTTTGACAAGTAAAAAAATGAACTAGTCAAAGAAATACCCTCTTTTGGATTTCTGCCTTTAAGGTCTGAAACTAGAGAATGTTATAAGAGTTATGGAGCGACAATGTTGTTCTTTGTGCGTTGCGTGAACGCTATTCGCTGTTTTTATATACATGCCTATTCAGTACTTCTACACAAGTCAATTCGTTGGAATGTTAACATTAATTCAATGGAAATCCGACACCACAATAACATGAATTGAGTTCTTTTTAACAATAGTAGCTGAATATATTTAGGCAAATTCAACCTGTAGTCGAAATAACGTAACTTATTATCAAATACGCCAAAACCATATGATCCACTGCAATATGATAACATGTTCAATGCAGTAATTGTGTGTCATTTTTATTGATTTTTGTATTCTATATTTGGAAAAAAGATGATCACATTTTAATACTTATATATAGGATCAGTTGAATTGCTTGCAACAATTTGCTGAATATCATATTACTGATTATGAATATATTTTTCGTACATTTATACTGTTGAAATATCTGTGGTAATATTCACTATAAATAAAAATAGTTTCAATCCCATGAAAATAATACAATGTACACAATACTTGTTTTATTATATTATATTATATGCAAGTGAATTGTTATTAATGTTCTTTAACTTCGTGTTTCTTGTAATAAAAAACGTTTCTTTAATATAAAAAAATTCATTATGTTTTAGAATAATTGTCGATGAGGAAAAGAAATAAAGTTGCTCAAATTTAAATATCGAGGACTTTCATAGAATTCCCGAGACTTGAAACTTGTTGATATCCACCTTCAGTGACAAATATTCAACCGTCTAAAACAAAAAGTCATCACAGCCATCACTAATTTACATAGTGATATTTATATAACACTTTTCTGTTGACGTGACATAAAAACAATATTTTCAAAATGTTTTAAAATTTTACTATAAACTTATTTTGCAAACATATTTTGGCAAATACGACGTATGTTGTCAACACTTTAATAACATTATTATAGAATATTTGCAGTGAATTATCAAAAATATTTTTAAATGTAATGAAAACGTTTTATACCCTTTTTATACCCATTATAACCCGACATTTAGACATTTGCTGGCAACCTTTTCTAGCTTTTTGCGAAAAATGTCAAAAACGTATGGTGCTTGCTGATGGGATGTCATATGCCTTATTATATTGTGTATATCCGGACTGTATCAGGGCTAAAATCAAACTCTTTTCGAAACTGACCATGTGTAGCAAGCAGATGACTGGCAAAGAATACCCATTAATAAAAAAATGACCATCTTCTCCTTGATGTATGTTTGTTTATTAATGGACAGACAATAATGTCCTGTTTGCACGTTCTTGAGTAATACATACAAAACCGTTTCCCAGATCGTATAGAAAACAAATCACTATTACATAAGCGGATTAGAGTGTTCATGGTTGTCTTTGTTTGATCTGAATTTATGCTTTTAGAGAATGAAATCTGTCAGACATTGTTTGTTAATTCTCTTATGACCTTTTAATCGAGATGTGGTTAGCCCCATGGGTACTACCTGCTGATTGGTTATAACAAGACCAATATGATTTATTGAGCCAATCAGCAGCATAGTAAGCATGGTGCTACAGATGTAGAGGATTAAGCTTAAATATACAGAAGCTGTATTTTAATTGGCCACTCAGATGGATATTTTTCAGGATTAACCAATCACAAACGCTATTCAAAAGGCAATAGCGCTAAGGGGTTAGCATTGTCTGATGTGAGTTTTTTTGATGCGTCCATAATGTAAAAACAATGGTGACGTATGATCGAATTTTGAAGCTAAATAGTTAAGAATGTCAGAGAAAATGCAACTAGAATTCAACCAAGTTGAAAGGATAATGATCTTTGTTGTCAAACTCGAAGTATCAAAGTATGATAGCATTATTCCATATGGGGTACACGCCATGTACATGCTGTGTTATGAACATCGCATACGCGTTCGGCTAATATTTCCCTCGTAATAATTAAACGACGGTTCCTGCGCTTTATTCAAAATCTCAGATTTTGACAAAACTACAGCACCTAAAGTCTTGGGTTTTGCACATATGTTAGTTTAATAAAGTACATTACAATCGACTAAAATAACAAAATTTTGAACATAGAGGGCATCCTCTTCAGCAAATATTACAATATGGCTTTAATTGTGGAAGATCATTGCTTATACAGTACAATCAGTATTTCCCCTTTTTTGCCAACCAACTACGAACAGCAGAAAATAGACAATTCAAAACATCTTAAATGAGTGAGTAAATACTATTGAGACAAGTGCAATCAAGTCAACTGTTTGCGTTTCCTTTTGTTGGACTTGTGTATTCACAATGGGAATAACCAGATGATGTTTTAATCCGGATCAATTTAGGTTTAATCCGGATCAATAGCAAACGGTGCGAAGAACTTAGGGTTATAGAAAATGACTTCCAAATAAAAATAAACGTTTCTGATTTGACATAACGAACCCTGTCTCTGATAGTGAGGTTTATAATACTAATGCTGACAGCGAAAAGATATATAGCAGTCCTTATAATTACACGAGCAATATTAGTACTCTGCACATTTACAACCTAATTAAAGTAAAAGGGGATACACCACGATCTAGATGTCATACGGAGTAGTGCAGTTGCAGTTACAATAGTACATTCCACACCTTAACTAAATAAAAGTAGTAAAACATGATTTATGCGTTGCGCATAATATTCCCACTAGATCCGAATGAGTACAATTTAAATAATGCCGTGTGAATCATCCCATTGTCATCTAACCAAATAATCAAGAGCCAAGCTGTTGTTTACTTGCATAAATTGAATCCAATTGTTTTCTTTAACAGCTGGTTTGTTATGGAACAATATAAAAATACTTTATAGCCATACCCATGACAACGTGTTGTGCTTGTGTTAAAATGACTTTTCATGCCCGTATTTATTCTACTAAGTAATAGCGGTTTGCGCGAAGGTTAATTGGTGTGAAGTACTTCAGAATGTTTGAAAATACGGATAGCACAGTTTGGACCAGTTCGTTTGAAGCATTTTTTTTAATAAAAGATATTTGTTTGTATTAAAGAGGCAACGCACAAAAACTCTGCAGTTAGTACAGAATAAAATTGTTTTATTAACAAATACCAACAATAGCTATTATACAAATATTTACTGCTCATGAGGGATCTGGTGGAATCTATTGTCCCCGAGGTGAACTGGAGACCGTGAGCCTACTATTTTCCCGAGACCGCCAATTTTCCCGAGACCGCCAGGTCGAGGGAAAATAGTAGGCTCATTGTCTCCAGTTCACCGAGGGGACCAATAGATTCCACCAGATCCCAAATTAAGAGCAGTAAATATTTGTTTTATATCCTTCATTAATATATTCTTTGTTCATTAATTGGTTAAAATATTAGAAACACAAGGCCTTTATCATAGTCATAGGCCTCGGTATAAATCTAGGCTAGGCCTAGTCAAGGCTAGACTGGCCTCGCTTTGTTTTGATTGAATGCACGTAGGCCTACATGCACAAAACACGCACATAGTTGAGTGGCTAAAGCTTACCGTGAAAATGTTGTAACCTCTCATATCTCCGTGAAACGAGTAACCATGTTCTCTGTCAGTATTTTGACGTCAATATTAAGATACTAATCCTGATGTAACTCAGATTATGGCATGAAACCGCCGTATTTTAGTTACTAAGACAACATGACTTGCGACACATTAATACCCCAGAACCGTGCTATCCCGCGTATGTGGCGAGTTGCACGGACCACTAGGAACTGCGACGCGGATATGATGTCATACGCGCTCAGAGGGAGATAGTAAAACTATTTCCCGGGGAGATAGTACTTTGAATAGTACCTCTTTCCTTCATCAATCGGCTTTTACCGAACGAGAATATATTAATGAAGGATATAAAATAAAATACATAATGCATGGAACATTATAACAGCATCAGATTTCTACGCATTTTTAGAGAGATTATCAAATATAAGAAGGAGTTTCGTACTATCCATTGTTGAAGTACACCTATTAATTAGTATCTACATGTAACGAAGCTCATAATTGTGTTTCATCTACACATTCAACTAGCATCGTCACCACATTGAGTCATTCTCGTCACTTTACGGAAGATATATTATCGATTATTGGTTATGATCTTACTACAATCATAGCAAATAGAATTATATTAGTCATAATTAAAGAAAATATATAAAAGTCCTTCAGTGTATTGTTATTTAACTAATTTTCAGTGCTTATTACATCATAAATCATGTAAAGGTTCGAGTAGCAAAAACTATTGGAGTAATCTCTATCTGTGCAAGATGGTAGTTAATTTATTTTCACCACAATAAACGCAGAGAATTAGCCTACAATTAGCTCATGCCACTTGGCGTTTACATGGAACTTTTTAGTGTACTGGTAAAACGAAAACGACGAAGGGGAAAAAATAGATGAAGATTTTTTGATGGACTGAATCACTTGACGAAGAGCTACTCTTATCAAGGTACAGAATGGCTATTCAAACACCTTGCCTAAAGCAGAATAATATATGAGTGAAACAATAACAAATCCTTTTTTAACAATCAATGATCATTTATAAGGGTAGTATTAACAGTTGTGGTCAATAACACGAAGATCCTTTCACATTCTATACTAACAATGTAATATCAATTGAAAAAATAGCTTACATTTGTCAAATTGGCCATCTTCAAATTCCTTTCATAAGCTAACAAAACACTAACGGGAATGACCTCTTCAAATACCGCCGTCAGAAAAGAGGACTCTCACCATGATTGCGAGCTGAAACATCCCCTCACTTTACTCACCTAGCTAGTAAAAATGTTCTTAAGACGTCCAAGTATTGCCCATAAGAACCCTTAACAAGGAGTATGTTGCTGCTAATGAGATAGGAAAACTGGCTGGCGTTATGCCGTAGAGATTTAATACACTTATTAAAAAATCAGTGTAATATACGGGACTTATTTTAATGGACTGTGTTTACCACTGGCAATTCTCGATTAAGTAAAAAACTGCGCTCTAGCTGGACTTTGTCTAAGTAGCCTCCGGTGAATTCTTATAAATAATTGTATAACGGTATGGATGGTTAGTGCAGAATGTAGATTGGCTTACTATAGGTCTCTTTTTTTACAAGACGGGTAGATTAACAAAACAAAATCATCTTCACTACATGGGTTATTTATATCTAGATTCTACTGTAATCAAGACTTTCCTTTAGTTGAAGTAATGTATGTGTGCTATGTATGGAAAGAGTTCAATGAGGTTTTTTTTTTTTTTAATGAATATGTTTATTGCGTTTGCGATCGTTTCACATAAAATGCCTTTGATTTGAGAACTTCTGACAAATGGTTCATCAGTCTTCTGACATTACATACCGTAATATTTTGTTCACATATTCCTGAAAATTGACATCAGTAGGTCTGATGACCACCAAAAAACAGGTATTATATCCAATATTCCAGACTACATGTATACTCTTTGTTGTTAACATTGCTAAATTTTGACTGATTATGCTTCCAACACTTTTTGATAAAATTGAGAAGAAACAAACATTCTTAAAAGTGCATTTAGTATTATTTTACTTTTCTAACGGTCATCATCAGTTTTTCCTCTTTCACTGAGTACATGGCCTCAAGTACCCGACGTATCCATCGGCAAGACCAAAGACGTAACTTGCATGGCCAGCAGTAACGTTACCTCAAGGTTCTATCTACCAGGCCATGTAATCATCAAGACGATACACATGATCTTAGCCTTAAGTTATGTAGAAAGGCTACACAGTTATTCCATTTAGACGGTCAATATTGCAGCGATCTACACAGGACTCTACAGTCCGCATCAAGGTATGCTTATGAGATTTAGTTGTGTTCCTCATTGCGTATGAGCGGTAAAATTGCAGTGCGTAAAAAAGGAAAATATCCCAACTAAAATGCGACCAATTCTGTGATACGGTTAATACGCGCTGCGTGACCTTCACCTTCACGCTTCTGAGATTTGAATTGTAACAACAATCACGCTGTTTAATGCGTGACATTTGCGCCGTGCAGACGATCACAAAGTGAGCTACAGAAGCTCATACTTCTGATCTGGGTTTGGGTAATACACATTGATGCAGTTTAGATTTTCTTATTCAGAAGAGAGTAAAATACCCGTGAGGACTTGGAATCTAATGGTGATAGCTTGGGCAAAGGTGACCACTGATTTCACCGTAATACACGTGACTTAAATAATGCAGCTTATTGCAGGCTTAATGTAATAAGATTTTTACGTCAGTGGTTTTAGCTGCCGGGTAATGAAGTTGAACGATGCATATGTTATTTATCGAAACATTGTTTTCAAGGTCATCGTGTTTTATGTAAAGGGGTATACACATAAGTACGGTGTGTTCTCTGCTGCCTGTGTTGTAAGATTTGTCTAATTGCATAATAACAGTTCACTATAGCATTAAAGACTAAAGAGTATGTTAAAAACAGATAAAGAAAGTAGGACCACTGACATTTAGATATAGGAATATGGCATATTTAGCACACACTTTCTCAGATGCATTGGTTTTGAGTACTATTATCCTATTATTGTCGTAATGTACATTGTCTTTCTCTCATTGTAATAAATTTATTTTTTGAATTTATATCACTGGATTGTTGTTACCTGATATTAATATATTGTCACGAAAAAGTACATTTCGTTTTTAAGACAATGTTTATTTGTTGCAAAGCAACCCCTTGAATAACATGAAACCTACATAATACATCAAGCAAAGTGTAACAATGATGACAGAACATTTGCTCATGGAACCCCAGGATAGGAAAATGCACTTTATTCTACCATGTACAGGTATGAATACATTATCGCTCATGCACTCCACCCCCTCCACGTCATTATTCTCCCACTTTCTTATTACCTCTCCTCTCTTTCCTCTCTATCTTTAGCTGTCAATCAACATAGCGAATATACCACATCGCACCACATACCCACATCCAAACTTACACATACAAACACACCCCTACACATTTAAAATCAGATTATGGTTAATGTATAATCGCTTAATTACAATAATTCGTAAATTACAAAATAATTTTATCCGCGTTAAAACAGTAGATGATAAGTAACAATCAATTAAATTGAAATCAATCAATTGACATCATTGGACGTTTATTTCTACTGCGACTATATAAATAAATAAATACAAGTCTGACCTCATGTTATGGGGACAGGCTTGCAGGTCATTCATTATACCAGATTAAATATATGGAAGTGTTGTGCGAAATGAAACGATTAACACTACTCCACGTCAAATGTGTGGACAAATCACATGAATCAGGTTGAACTCAAATCTCTTGTAAACACAATATGCACAACTTAGTCAATTTCCCTTACAGTGTGCACTGAAAGCTTCAAAACAGTACATAGCTTTGTTTTTCACTTTGAAACCTGCAGTCAAATATCTATTAAAGCATGGATTGGAGGTACTTGTTGAAGTAGAACCCATGTAATATATTTTCATGTTGTATTATATCCCCACGCAGTACTACGTTAGCAATATTATGCAGCAATATGTCATTTGCACTGTACCAACATAATGTTAAAGTTAAAGTTAAGAGCTTCATATATGCCGATGACATATAAAAAAAGAACTACAGACAATTTTGCCTATTCGTCTCTTCTTGCCTTGCAAAGCTGTTATATTTGTTTTCTTTGCATCACGGGCTTAGGAAAGACAATAGTTTCGCGCGCGCGGGAAAGATGTGCAGTATTAGACTTGAGTATTTTTACCGATGTGTAATAAGTCAGACGATACGGCCCCAGAGGGGCCAGGACACCAAACTACCAGCTATTTATTACTATAAGTCGAATTGGCAACATGCTATAGTTATCGAATTGCCTGTGGCGCATCATGGCGCTTATTCGGTGTGGATATAAACCCAGCACAAGCCTGGTAGTTTGAAGTAGCAATAAATATTTCGATCACACGAAATTGAAACGATTATGTGTTGACGTAGATCTATGTTCGATGTTTGTCAATCACAGCGATAAGCGGTCGATTTTTAACCATTGGTCTGTATCGTTTTATTCGAGAATGCACAAACGATCCATCTCATTGGTCAGATGTTGAGCCCCAGCAAACACAAAACGTTTACGACATCATTCGCAAAAGGTTATAAAAGGTGGTCAGAAAACGATTAAATGTCGGGTTATATAAAGGGTATATTAAGAGTATAAAACGTTTTCATAACCTCAAAAACATTTTTGATAATCTACTGCTCAGCAAACAAAAATGTTTTACAGAAAACGTTTAAATGTCGGGTTATATAAAGGGTATAAAAACGTTTTAATAACATTCCAAAAACATTCTTGAAAACTTGATACAAAACATTCTAAACAGAATGTTATTTTGGGGTTGAAAAATATTTTGCGAAAAATGTTTGCCCAAAATGTTTTCAATAACGTTTTAAAAACGTTTTCATGACCTTTGTATAACCCGACATTTAAATGTTATTAAAAGGTTTTGAAAAAACATTTTAAGAACATTTCTGTGTTTGCTGGGTTCAAACATTTTAACATAATGTTATTTAAGTATTGACACAATATTTGGCAAAAATGTTTGTAAAATAGTTTACAATAACATTTTGTGAAAACATTTAAAAATATTGTTGTAGTGTGTTTTCATACAAAACGTTTTAAAACGTTATCATTACCTTTATATAACCCGACATTTTAATGTTATTAAAACATTTTACCTAAACCAAAAGCCAAAATATAACTTATTTAAAACGTTTTTAAAACGTTTTTGTGTTTGCTAGGGCGTTTATTAATTACAAACGACTGAATTTTAAACTGCCCCGTAATATAAGATCTGTACCTAAAACGCGTACATTTCTGCGGATAAAATCCTGGCTAATAGTTGACACAAATCAAGATCAAATTTAATACAGGGGATTACAAAAAGAGGTCAGGTTTCATGCCTGCATATTATTTAATATTCATGATATAAGCTCGCCTTTCAGCACGCATGGTAACTGTATTTGGTGTTTAGAACATGATCGCAAGGGAGAAAAAACATTTTACATTACTAAATGGTACAATCTCAGCAATAGAATCACCAAGTTTAGGGTTTTATTATAGATATGTCGCCAATACTTTAATATGATAAATCATGATTGCAAAGAGCCTTCTATCTCGTTTTTAAAGTACCAAAAGGACCCGATGAACGTTGCTGTAAAAAGTGTGTTTATATAGACTAACATTTGTGTTCCAATGGGTGCTCCTGCTGAGCACGGGATACATCCACCTATTTCGAATCATACCTATGGTATATACAAGAGAAAGATTAAAGTAAATGGTCGGTTTTCATTGGATGGCACAAATAAATTAATGGACTGAATCACTTTCTAATGTGTATATCCACAATCATATCATAGACCTCTAGCTTTATCAAGACAATGATACAATTAAGGAATGGTTCCATGATGTTTATATTCAATGGTGTTGTCGAAACAAACACACCAAATATGCCACACTTGAATTTAACTGATCAAACCATAGGAGCAGCATCCCATTAAGAAGAGTAGTTGAATATTATCCCTAACATAATTTTATGGTAGCAATTGATCATCATATCAATACTATCTTCGTCAAGTCAAGCTACCTGACGATAGATGAGGAAGTCACATAATGCATGTTCCGTCTTTATCCCTTTCCAGAGTAAAACCTACTAAAAATACTATTTTCAAAAAAATAAATCTCGACACTTAACATTTACGTAAAATTAACTCGAACTCTATTAAGTAATCCAAGTATTAATTAAATAGGTTATGAGGTCTACTATTTTATCAATGTTATCCCATATTCAAGATTTCGATGATTTAAACATGAAACTATACAGTTTATAATGTCTTCACCGCAATGAACTATTGCTTTGGTTTTGATTATGAGCCAAGCTATGGGTGACAGGCGTAAGACCTGTTTAGTGAGTTCTGTCAGATAATGTCAGCTATCGAATGGGCCCGGCAAAATAGGGTCTTATTCAAGGCAACAACATGGCAAAGGACCTCATTCATGATGTTATGTAGAGAATACAAGTTAGTAATTTGTAATTAATATCTGTGATATTGGATTTAAATGAAAATAGATGAAAATAATGCACATATGTCTAGATTTGAACGTTAATGTTTTTCGTAACAAATTGAAGACGGGTTGAAGTACTTTGACATGACACCAAGATTTTAATAATATGATGCGTTGTTATTGGTCTACTTTAATGTAAGACCTCAAATGATACATATCACACGCGTTTGTATTATAAATAAAATATTTTGCTAAGGTTGTCTGAAATCGGGTACAAACGTCATGATTATAAATGTCATCAAATTATACAACAATGTGTTTTAAACAAAGTTTATCCGTGAATGCGCTTCATAAACGCGCGATGTCACGTGATGCTTCTGTAACCAATCGGAATTCGTGAATGGCACCATATTTATGTGTTTATATTCGTTCATCACGTGGTGGCGAATGTTCCGTTAGTTTCACGTGCTGCTTATAACTCTAATGAAATTAAATTACAACCTTATTACTTTTACTTAAATTTACCTTATGAAATAGATAAATAGATTGCATTTTCTCTTAATATATTCATTTTCAGTTAATATACTTTACAGTCGTAAAACTATGCGAAAATTTTTGATTAAAAAGAAGATATGTGTATCACATTTCCAAGGAAAGCGTATTAGAGAGTAGGTTTTAACCAAATTCACTGTATGAGTTATGACAGTCATCTAGAAGTTAATGTATTCAATGAGCGAAGACATTTCTAGGTTCTACCTTTCAATAAATGTCAACATTTTGAGAAAATATATCGAATCCAAATACACGTAACTTACAACATGGGTGCCAAGTATTTTATTTTTGTGGACGGTAAGCAAGTAAATTCTTTATATGAATTTTTAATGTCCATCCCGATATCATGATACTCAGACTTGTCTCACATAATATAGTACTTTTCATGTAGAATTTTGATATCATGAAAATATTTCACAATTTTGATATTTTTTTGTTATTTTGGTAAATTTTGTCATATACATTCAAATGTCGTCTGCCCGGTCGATATCGGCGCGGATATGCTTATTTCTGGAAGGAAGATGGCGATGATAATCACGATTAACTGGAGGTGGAAAATGATTCATCCGTTCGCCGCAGAACTTTTCTTATATCGCGTCATCACCCCGTACTAATAACCCAAAAATAGTGACAAATTGCCCTCATATCCACTCTAGCTGAGTACCTAATAACATCATAATTACATGTACACTATTTTACAACGGGTACGTTCCTATTTTGATACTTTGTATACGATATATGAAAGGAATAGGTGCTTGGAGAGTCAAACATAATTAAAATATGTCAGTCTTAGTGCCGCGGATATAGAGTACAAGATGACATTCGCAAGATATCAGTCAAGTCATCTTCTACCGGATCGTAATCATGGTGATTATGTAATATAACCACGAAATATCATTCGAATTAATACATTCCATTATACTTTGCTTTTTGTCTGGCAGCTCCTGACATAAGCCTTATTTGGAAAGAGGCATGTATATAATTATACATCACAATAAATACTAGTTAGTCACGAGGTAATTTAATAGGTAAACAAGGGATAACAAATTCCTCCAAAACACGTTTAACGCGCGATTTTATATTACAAAAAGGGTAAAATATTATTTTTATAATTGGAATATGAACCATATTGTAAAGTAAAATATCATGTATCTCCCACTGAGTTTCGTTTCCTGGCATCAGTGCTTGTTGCTCATTTAAAATATTTACACTAAACACATCACAAAAAGTAATTACCCCATCCCACTTATTACGAGGCAAAATCTACGAATCCAATCTTAAAATTGAAATACCAAAAGCAAGCCAGTTTTAAAATGCTTCATTTGACGTAGTAGCCTAAAATGTGTTGCCATGGTGACCCTTTGAATGAAAAAGATGCAGATTAAAAGGCTACACCTAAACCAATTGAAAATGATGTTTTTGTTACTTGAGTGCCTGTTCGTCACTGGTCACCGTGGGTCATCATTGACAAGTCATGTAGAGAATGTAATGGTACACTGACTTCTTTTAGTGCATCTTTCGATTCTGCATCTTTTTCATTCAAGGTGTCTTCATGGCTACACATTTTGAGCTATCCAGACAAAAAGGTATCAAAATATCCATACATAAATGGGTTTTCTTTTTGCTATTTCAGTTTGAAAATTGGATGCATAGATCTTGAGTTATTGCCTAGCAATAAAGGGGGTATTTACATTTGAGATGTGTTTATGAACAACCAATGCAGCTGGTATTGAAAGTGAACAAAATAGTTTAGTTGTGGTATCAATAGTTCCATTTGGTATCATTTTACCTTTTCTGCGGGCTATGAATCGTGGACAATGAGGAAAAAGAATAATGTAGAGAAATTGTATCAAATAAGAAACGTCACTCTTTCCCTCGTAAACTTCTTTTGATGGCTTACTATATTGTCTCTTCCTTGAAGCACAAGTTTTTATCTCAGTTAATACCATTATGCCCTGTGAGTATTTCTTCCATTATGTTTTTGGCTTATTTCCCTCTTTTGCTGCAGCGATGCTGCAATGGAGGAAGAGATAGTTCTATCAGTATATTATCGTGTTAAATCCAATACAGACAGTATAATCCTAATTTAAAGAAAGTGCATATCACGATCTCTGAAGGACAACAAAGACTTGTTTTTGAAGATATTTTGCAATCCGTAGAGATGTATCTTTTTTATTCAGAAGAAGATATACATGTACAGGTGAAACCGAATTCACATCAACTATATTATTACTGATATACTTAGTGTTAAAATATAATATGTTTGCCGTGTAAGGCTTTATAGGGATTATAAAGGCATGAGTAGATTTTTATATTTGATTTAAAGACAATGCATAGGATTAAGATTAGAGTCGAGATAATTACGCAATTACGCAAGATTGAGAGACATTGGTACTGAAATCGGAATTAGTGCTGGAATTCAGAGTAGATTTCTGTGTTGAATATAATAGGGTTATTTCAATTGAAGACCTGAATGACACAGGGAGTATGAATTTTAAATGGGGCTACCTGAATGGTTGACTCCATGTGAAATCTACCACCCTGTTTGGGAGATTAAGGCCATGTCTTTCATAGGAGTATATGGATTTCAACTGGAATCCCATTTGTAGGAAAACAAAACTTTCTTTAATCTTTGTTATTTTGCTTTTTGTTCCCCCTTTATATATATTTTCAAGACCATAATAAAATATAATGCATGGGTCTACTACCAAAGTTTGAAGCTAAGGCGAATACATGTTTCCCGGAACACTTTCCAGGGCATGATGCCATTAAAACACTCGAACCTCCCGGGGATGAATAAGAACTTCACTCGCCTTCATCTAAATGACTAAAAGCAAAATTGTTTGACTCGATTGTTTAAAGTGGTTTTCTGCTTTTACGAAATCATCTTCTTTTACTGTTCTATTATTATCATTCAAATTAATTGAGCATTATGCTATCACAGACGACTGTAATATTTAAAGAGCATTGTTCTTGGATATGGTTTAGAATTTACAGATCCCAATAGAATTGTATTCTGTTATATGCATCTACACAAACAAACAAACAAACAAACAAACAAACAAACAAACAAACACACACACACACACACAAATAAGGAAAGCAAACAAAATAAACCCCACCCCTACACACCCCCAACTGGGTCAAATAGGGAATGTCCCAGAGTATTTGGGGCGGTTATGGGCTTCATAGTACTAGTCCACTAAAATCATTTGTGGCCGACCCCGATTCCGAAGCCAAGTCGTTTGCAACAATATGCGAGGTTTCAAGCAATAAAATGGATGTTGCCCTAGTGTCCTAAAATGTTCGATTTTTTCGTATTTGGTCACGTGATTAAGATTTAAGGGACTAGTGCAAAGATCTAGGTAATTGCGTGCGGCAAAGTCAGAGCCGGGTTGGTTATATTATTGATTGGATGCATTATAATGTGACCTACTACCACAAAATGAGCTTAAAGTCGCAATGTAGTAGTTTCAAGACATCCTGGCTGCTGAGTTGACATTTTTTGTTTACCGTGCACATGTATAAGCCAGTAGCATGTCCTTCGTGAAAGGCCCGTTGTGTTCCCATTCAAAAAGGACATACAGAAATAATATTGGCTTGAACAGGTGCGTATGAAACAAAAAACACCAGCGCAGTAGCCAGGGCGTCTCTAATCTACCAACTTGCGACTTTACACTCATTTCGTGGTAGCAGGTAACATATTTAGATCCTTAGGAGACACTACCTGGTCTATTCCATATGTCCTAGTTCTTTTTTTCTGACTTTGCGTTTGATTAACCAACTGTACATGGTGAGCACATGTATATAGCTGTTCACATTAATAGTTCATTTCACCTATTTCATTTTAAGTTAAATTAGGTTGCTATATAAACATTTGAACCATTATTTATTCTTACCTAATCATGCCAATTCTTATACTAACCATCAATTAAAATACCCTCCTAAACCATAATCCATATTGAAAAGTACCAGGTGGTCACCCTGCTAAATCTAAAACAAAGAAAGGCTAATCGCACATTCGGACACGTTACAAATTACATGTTATCAATCATAACAGAAAAGAAAGCTATACATGAGCCCAAAAGTAAATGATCAATATTTATCAGATTTAAAGCACTGTCAGTACATTTTACTTTCCTTCTTGTAAAACATAAACAAAATCATATTTTGATTTGATATTGAGATGATTAATATAAATTATTTGAGTATAAAATATATTGCCAGAAACATTTGAATCAGATCCCATTTTATCGCAATTCCTGATTGTATATATATGTCGGGTCGAAGATTTATAAAACAAGAAAATAGGCTGTTCCAGTTGAAATCTATACGCCTCCTATGAAAGACATGACCTGAATCTTTTACACAGGGAGTGAAAATAGGGTTACCTGAATGAGTGACTCCATATGAAATCTACACCCCTATGTGGGAGATTAAGGTTGTGTCTTCCATAGGGGTGTAAGGATTGCAACTGTAATAGCCCAATCCACCTGATTGAAACAAGCTTGGCGATAGTACTGATTAAATTAAATAAATTAATGCAAATTATGGATTAATTACTAATGGATTGGTCAATGCCGAATGAATATATTTGTGAAAAACGCGGATTAAATGAGTCAAATGAGTAACGTCAAATGTGTAACTTGAGTTCCCTCGCAGCTCCAATCTTTTCGAAGATAATTATCTTAAACCTCCTAAGGTTTATTCATCCAGCATATAAAATTACTCTTTTAACGCCCAAACGACTTGAGTTAATCGTAGATTCATCTTTTGCGCTCATTTTAATTTTATGTTTTTACCCTAGAAAACGGAAGGTTGTGGGTTCGAATGCTAGTTTTGATTACATTTAAATGACTGTTGTCTAGTTTAATTCTACATTTTGGGTTGGTTAACTGTTTTTTCCTATATGAATTATATTCAGATAGCGAGATGTTCTTGTGAAGGATGCGTAGCCACATTACCTACTTAATAATTTACACCATTACTGTAGTGCATCCGGTCATTAAACTACAGACGACAGATTTCAAAGTTTTGAATTGTACATTTGTATGACTATATTTGGAATCAGCATGAAAAATGCATTAAAATGAGTACAAACAAGAAAATATCTCAAACTTGGACTTTTTACGTCAAAGCCTATGGTCAGCACGCAGAGGATTATGGGATAAATACTTACAACAAATTGAAGAAGAAAAACAGTTAGGTCTTGATATGTCCCACTTCTGAATGATCTATTCCGACCGATACCGTGTATCTCTTACCCAAAGGTAGACAATTACCGTGGAACGTAACGATGTAGACTTCTGCTAAATTGTCCATTTTCCCATGGGGAGGTGCCACGTGTAAAGTGAAGTGAAATCTTATCCGATAAACACTTAACAACCACAGTATTGGATAATTTCTCGACACTTACTATAGGTGTTATGTACTGATTGCATTTGCAACACGCAATCTGTGGTCTTTGTATAAGATATAATGTATTGGTATAAGCGTTGAAAATAATGGATGTGTTTGCTATATTCGTGAGGCCACATACTTTACCAACGATCGTGTTGTGGCGAATGTCCTATAGCCAGTCATCTGGTGATTTGTTTTGCATGAAATCAGCCTGTGTGATCGGTGGGGGCAGGGATCAATACCCAGATTTCCCTAATATTAGAATTTAAAAAAAAGGAATTTCAGTTCGGCACAGGTGGGCCTCGAACCCACGCCGCTGCTACATGCAACTCAAAAGAAAATAAGAAAACAGAAGAAAACAGGAGAGAAAAACAAGAAAAACAAGTGTTCATTGCAAATTGTTGTAATAGGTGACGTGATAAAGCCAAATGAGTTGGATGTCGGGAATATTGATTTTGAGATATAGCTAATAATAGTATTCAACTTAGTTTGTATTTTATTGTTCTATGCAACACTAAACTGGTCATATCTCTGGAACCATGAGTTTAATGAAACTGAAAACTGAATTTTGATTTTAATCGATATCTGAGTCATTTTGCGTGATCGCATACTGGAACTTTATCTCAGTCAGTATATGTGATGCAATAATACCGCATCCGATAATATATTATATGAAGCCGTACGCGCCCTTGTTTATTTGTTACTAATTTCGGATTTTAGCACCCAATTTTAAAGATAACCTGCCCCGACAAATTTCCCATTACATATATTTAAAATCATTTATACATTTGTTGACAAAGCCTCCGAAACGTGTTATAAACGTTGAAATGTATTGGACGAATAAGCGACAATAAGCGACAGCTCGTTATAGTCGTCAGTGTTAGACACTATTCTGGTTATGTTGTGACATGAGCCATAATATTGTCTTCACTTAGGATGTCGATCATGCTCATATGTTATGACGCAGTTCCTTAACTTCAATACGTTTGTACATATTCTATAGAATGACCTTTGACTCGAATTCAAAAACTCATACTTTTAAGCTAAGCTTGTTAAAAACCGAAGGCTCAGCGTACCCACCGAATGAAGGAGTACTTTCGCGGTCCATTTATATCGCGTTTTAAACGACCGAATCCAGATCTGACAATTCTGTAATAAATACAACGAGCTAAATACAAATCGGTTCTGATCGGCATATACGTTAAACCATCAAGTAATAAGTCATTGAAACAACTATAATCACTGACAATAACGTTTATTAACGTGTCGTTGAATGAGATTCAATTGACCATTGCGTATAGATTTCCCTTTATGTGTCTTTTTCACCGGTGTTGAGTGATAGCGACTATAAGCGACAATCGGTTTATATCAATGTTACTTGTCAGACTTGTGAACGGTATGTGTAATAATACATGTACCATAAATAGAAGTTAACCGAGCGACCGAGTACGAGTGCAGAGTGTTTTAAAAATTATACAATTTCTGAAGCGAAGTATTAAACTCTTGAAGATAAGCAAAATATGATTTATAATATTTGTTAATTTGAAAGATTAGTTAAGGGTACACGATGTATTGTTGGTCGAAACAGCCACAAAATCGACTTTCATTGTTTGGATCAATATATTATTGAAAAATAACACTAAGATGTTTGGCAAAAGTTCATTCTACAAATCATATACAAATCGTATACAAAAGTGTTGCTGTTTTGACAGCCCCTCTTTACAACGTAACTCAAGAACCACAAGACCTACAAAAGTATATCTGTGATGTTTTCTACACACTTGCTATGAAATAATGATCAATGCAAATTTTGCCAAAGCTCACTACCATTCGCAAGATGCTGTGAACTACCAAACCGCAACAGTTTAAAATAGTTGCTAACCTTAACTGCGTTATTACACTAGTAACAGAGTCGAGGCAATCAAAGTGACGAGGTTATTGGTTTTGTTTTACTACACGCGTACAAGTCTATAGTGGGGAACTGATTGAACCAGGATAATTTTAGTATTTGATGATTGGGAAAGCATCTCATCATTTCTATTCGCCGTAGATACCTCTGCATTGAACCATAGATGTCACAAAACATGGATAAAGACCTGGATTCATATCATGCCGATTTTTCGCACCCGTAATATTAGTATCTTTGAAAAGAGCGGCATACACAGTTGATGAGTGCAACCTGCTTGTAGTGTAAATTTAAAAATTGTTTTAACATATTGCGGTGGTAGTTTATCATGTTACATAATCACTTTTACGTCGAATTCTCAACAGATTATTATTTACCATAGCGATGAATACATTGCCCAGCACACCCCCACGTGTAATCGCCTCCAAACGTGGACGCTGTCGAGGACCATGCAAACGTGGTCGTTTGAATTCCTAGTTAATCGACATACCGAGGACGTTTTCCGCCATTTTGTTTGTGTATTTTTGTGTGTATGGAATTTAACCTAGCAACTGCGGACGTCATTCCTTATATACCGATAGAGGTCGTATTTCGCAAATACATTACATGCATTTGCGGTCGTTTGCAGACCTCCAGAAACCGAGGACGGTCCCCCATTGCAGGGTGGTCCGCGGTTTGAATGTGAAGTGCGAGTGTGTGTCCTCGTTTGCTGGCAAACGCAGCACTAGATGAAAGCTGTAACTCTCCTTCGCACCATTAATAGTGGTACCAACACACGCGAACCAGAATACTGGGACACTACCGATGAATCAATATAGAATTTGCAGTATGCAGAAGCTTTCTCAAATTAGTTACATTTAGTTTGCTTGTTTTTGGTTTAGAGTCTAGAGAGAAAATGCATTGCAAAAATCAGAGTTGTTTTTCCTTTGGTTATGACAGATTAATCCCATAGAAATATATATGAGGATTTATTAATGCTATACCCATAATGCCTTGTGCGACACGGGTGCATACTTGTTTTATCCCATAGTGCTTTTGCTATGTATTTGGGCATCGCTTTCGGTGTTGCTGTTTCAGTTATTTTTTGAGGTTTTCAAATTTGGTTAATTTCCTTATAATTGTATATAAGGCAATTTTATTTTAAATCCCCACACCTCCTGTGAAAGATTGAATTGAATTTTGCTAAATTTGGCTTGAAATTCTTAAACTTCGCTTGGAATTCAACCACACCTTTTTCATTGAATATGGAAGACAGTGGTCGAACGTGAATAATTTAAACTATTGAATTCAAAATATTTTCATGGGGGTTTGGTTTTGAAATAAAAAAAACAAAACAATTGAACTAAGGAAACGATAGATGTTACCAGAATCTGCATGTTCGTAAAGGCCGCTCCAAATATCTGGAAAACATATTAAGTTAGGAACTGTGTAAAGTTTGTTGGTATAGAGGTGAACAATAACTGAACATTGACTTGATTATATTTTTAAGCCTACTTAATTGGGTTGCCCTTGAAAGTTTGCCTGGTCAACTGGATGGGCCTTTAAGGACATACAGGCATACTATTGGCTTGAACAGGTAGGTGCATGTGAATCAAAGAACTACAACCCAGCAGCCATGCCGGCTTTCTATCTGATTTTGTCATGTAGTGTCGTGTCACATGAGCCCATTTTGGTGCATTATGGGGTATTGTAAAACATCATTTCGATTAGATATGCAAGCATGTTCCAGGGTAAAGATATCATACAGTAAAAAATATATGCACTGGTACATCCTGACACTACCTTGTGTACTGCACACTCAATCATTCGCGTTTATTTTTGAATGTAGACATTTTTAGTAAAATAAAAATCACAAAGTATTATACCTAATGAGAGTAACCCAGGTGTCGCCCTTGTCGGTACCATAAGCTGTCAAACATATGATACATCTACCCTGGGCCAGAAACATGCTCCATGCGAGTATATATAGTTTAAAACACATTTACAAGAAAACTCTGAAAACACATTGTGAAATGCTACGTTCAATGCCTTACTTGTCACAATGAGTACATCACGGGGTGACAGTTTAGTGGCCAGCTACACATGTGTTTATAGATCAGATTGATTCAGATATATGTGAATTAGTGTTATGTATAACGCATCTATACAAGTGACATTAGGGCCTGGTCTTAAACAAATAGTAATTTTGGTACAGACGAAACCCTCAAAACAGTACAATTGAATAAATAGCTGCCTCAACAAAGCTCCTTGAAGTATTTAATTCACGCAGGGCACATTTGAAATTAATAATTATTGCCCGTTTAGATAAATCCCATAATTCCTTGCGGTTAGATCCGAGATGTCGTCATTGACGTCACGCCGACATGCAATTCGCAGTAATCATAACGATGTTCGCTACACGATGTGCGCATCGACGTGACGTCAATTGGCGCCATCTCAAGTCTATACCGTAAAGAATTATGGGAATTACCAAAACGGACAATTGAGAATAATCGTGCAACCATTACGCATTACAGGTCCTTTGCGATTTCAGCATGTTTCTTGACAGCTTTAGTTCATAACAATAATTCTATCCCTTTCCTTGGAATGATCAGTTTATCCACAGTCTAGTGAGTTTACCTTTTTAGCAAACAGTCAAGGGAAATGTATGGGAATTCAGTGACCCCAGATGACCTTGATCTGTCCAACTTTCCAGAAGGTGCCATGTATTTGCTGGCCATAGTACGGGTGAATAAGTTGTTACCGCCTTCCTTTTCAGCTGAAGCGTTGGTATAATGTGACCCGCTACCACAAAAAAAAAGTTGGTAGTTTCGAGACATCCTGGCTGCTGAGTTGATGTTCTTTGTTTGTCGCGCACCTGTACAAGCCAGTACGCATGTCATTCGTCCACAGCATGATTGCCCCTATTCACAAATCACATACAGACATACTATGGGCTGGAACAAGTACGTGTGAAATAAAGAACACCGACGCAGCAGCCAAACTGTTTCGAAACTACGAACTTGCGACTTTACGCTCATTTCGTGGTAGCAGGTCACAAAATAGGACTGATTGTACAGGTAGCGCTATACATTTTAGTGGAAGAAAATACATTAAACTTGGATGGTACAAGTAATTCCATGTTCTTCCACGAAGCCTAACATCGCCACCATCTTCATCCGTAGAATAATATTATACATATTGTCTCAAAATAGTTTGTCATGACTACAAAACCTTAAACAGTAATTGCGCCGAAGCAATATAATATTGGTTACAGGGGCTACCAAAGTCCCGCTAGGGTTAAGTACGAATCAGGGCTATTCTAGATTGAGTTATTTCGTTGGCATACCCTAATGTTACAGTAGTGTTTGTCAAAGTTCTGTAAGCTTAATTCTCGTGTGTATTACATGATAACATAACAAGCATCTTTTACTGCGGCAATTCCCTTTGAAATCCCGACGGGGGATGATTTGTCAGTCACATAAAGAATAATGACCTCACTAAGGACTTATTGTGTCACAAAAATAGCAACGCTCTATCAAATAAAAACTGTACAACATCATTATATAGCGCTGTGTGTTGTCAGTGCATTAAAGTAAACTGTGGGTACATCTGAACCAACGTTAGACGAACTTGATGCATGTTTTATGTAATTACTTACAAGTGCCATTCTTGTGGTTAAACAATAACAAGTTTGAACTTTAAAATAATGAAAAAAAAACTTTATTAACCCTGTTATGGGTACTTGACATATATAGGTGCGAAAGTGGTTAAAGGAACAGTGACAAGGGAAATGACACGCACAACCTACTTAACCGACCGATATTGGTTGAAAGTCATCGACAAAGTAGGTGCATACTAAAGGCTGTCATGCCAAACTGTACAATACACAATAACGCCCACGTGGCTCCTTAATGTTACTCTGTCATTTCTTCAAAATTGTAATGCTGACAGGGCAATAAGCACTTTTGTCTTATACGTTTTATAGCATAATAATATAAAAAGAGGTGTATAGAAGAGCACCTGTTACAGGTGGTGTGCTGACAAATTCTGTTTTCCAATTATTCAATTTAGACAAACATAATCAAAAATATCGAATACATTTTATGTAGAATGATTCGATTATGTGATTAGAATGAAAATCACACATTGATTTAGTTTATTATAACATTTTTATACGAAATGCATTGACTGGACTATTTATATTATAGCTGGTTTTACGAGTTTTCATTACGTCTATGAACATCACAGTTCCGTAGTAGCACAAAGAAAGTGTGACGATTATATCAGAAATTGTTTAGTCTTATCAGTACAAAATACCCCCAATATGCCCTCTGTAAAGATATGAAATATTACATCTTAGTAAATAAATAAATAAATAAATAAATAAATAAATAAATAAATAAATAAATAAATAAATAAATAAATAAATAAATAAATAAATAAATAAATAAATAAATAAATAAATAAATTATTTTGGTGCCCAAATAGGATCGATGCATGACTTTCATATGAATAGTAAACATATGGTGGCTATCTAAAGCAACCAAGTTTTTCTGCTTCATTTTTTATTTTTCAAATTTTAATAGTCATAATAACATCTCCGACTATTTCAAAATGTCTTCTCACTGTTTCAAACAGAGAGGCTTACAGCAACTTTCTAATAGTGTCATGATATCTACAACATCGGAATAACACCTCAGTAATGGCGGATTCAGTGGATTTCGACGGATTTTGTTGTTGTTCATATCACTGATGTCGTTATTAAGTAATGTATACACACACACATATATTATATATACATTATATTCTTGTGGCTAAACGATAAGTAGTTAAGCTGCTCGTATATAAATGATTCACTTTTACGTCTGAGTAATACATTATTTAACGAACGTTGTTTTGGAAATATAAGAATGATGTTTTGCAAAAGATCGTTGTTTATCGAGACATTTTCAAAGCCTACTAAGGCAAATTGGAGCCGATAGCAAGGTAAAGTAAAGCAACAAAGATTCACGTCTATAAAACAGTGCACAATACGGCCGTGATAAAAAAAAGGGTTCTATTTCTTTGTAGGAAAATAAGATTTAAAGATTGATTTATTTCACAAGGATTATAGAAGATAGCCTGTATATTAAATTACAGTTTCGACGAATATTTGTGACCGACATCATACTATAGTATAGTTAACTGAAGCAGTTTAACGCTTTAAGGCTATACGCTTTCTTCCTCTTCTCTTTTTTCCTTAGCAATTTGAAATTGAGCCAACAAATCATGTTGAATTACAAACTTTTGACGTGACAAATGACGAATATTCATTTCCAGATGGATTTTATACTATAGTCAACAGCATCAGTTGTTGCTTGGCTATCAGTTTTCTTCCTCTTCTTTTTTCATTGAAATTGAGCCAACTATAAATCATGTTGGATTGTCAACGAAATTTTTTACCGATCCATGCTTATGTCCAAATTAATGGTGCACGCGATATTGTTGGTCGAAGCAGCCAAAATATCGATTTTCATTATCTAATTCAATATATTATTGAAAAATAACACGATGATGTTTTGTAAACGTTCATTCTACAAATCACGTATTTTAAAAACTTGCTTAATTTATTGTTGTTAATGAGTTATGTACGTTTTACAAAAGTGTTGTTGTTTTAGCCCTCTTTACAACATAACTCAAGAACCACAGGACCTAGCAAGTTGCACCCTATTCGGTAATTGTACCAAGCTCACTATTATTCGCAAGATGATGTGAACTACCAAATCGCAACAGTTTAAAATAGTGGCTAAACGGCTAAACTTAACGCTTGGTTATCTGTTTCCTTCATCTGTTCTTTTTTCCATTGAAATCGAGTCAACAAAAGTTAACAAATCATGTTTGATTACAAACTTTCGACGAAATTTCTGAGCGATTTCATGCTAGTAGTAAATGGCACCAGTTAACGCAGGGATATCCGTTTTCTTCTTTGTCGTCCTTTCTATCATGAAATTGAGCCAACAAATCATTGTTGGATGCAGCTAAAATGGCTTACTATTCTCAATAGACGCATGCAATAAGATTGATCATTTTCGTCGACCTATTTTGTATCATTAAATGAGAAATAGAAAATAGGCTCGTTCTGGTCCCAATGGGTGTGACACTTTGATACTATACGAATTGATGTTCTGATTGGATTTGATTTTATATTTGGAAATTATAGTGTATCTCGGTAAAAACAGATAATTTCAAATATATAGCTTATGAAACCGTATATTTTATCGAATTCTTTATTCATATGTGCGAAGTCCTCATTGCTTGTAATCAAACATTTGTGGTGTGATTAAGCAAAACAGTCGGAAGTCGGAAATATTGATTTTGAGTATAGCCAGACAGAGGAAGTAATTCCGTTTGTTTCCTATTGTTTTGGAAAATCTGTAACTGCTCATATCTTTTGAACTGTGGTTTACTGCAAAGTGTAGTTTTGCAAATGCTGTTTACAATCCTATAAGAAACTGAAAATTGAATATGTCCGACTTCAGAGTGATTTTGTTTGATCACACCACATATGTTCATCATATCCAATTTCAACATATTTATACATTCAAAAGAAACAACGAATCTAAGAGATAATTTATATAATCATAATAATTCATGTGGGAGTCAACGGTAATTTTCTTATTGAAACTCTTCAAATGACATGACCTCAAAATTGATACGTCTCCCTATAGTGTTAAAATTTGACAGAATTTTCACTAAATCACCCTTTAGAGAAATTAAAATTTTGTATTATAAAGGGTATCAACTTGAAAATTTTTATACTGGTCGTTTCAGTTTCCTGAATAATTATTACATAATCATGATAATGCTCTAAACTATTCAAGACATAGTACCGAGATATGATAATACTTATATGCACTATTATTTATTATTAGTGTACTGTAACCCGGACAGAGTATATGGCTAAGCTTAAGACAAAATACGATTTTGATTTATACAATATGACAATATCTGACGCATTAACCGATTGTTTTCCTGTACTTGCGTCGAGTAATTGATTAATTCTAGCTAATATACAACATTGGTCAACACTTTATGGATTAAGCAAATGTCTGATGTTTCATAATTGAAATTAAGTAATACCCTTTCGTTGGAGTTAGTTTAGATGGCGAACGATCGAGGGATATTTCGCCCCTAGCTTCTTTATTTTCCACCTTCACAATCAATGAGATGGTCACCCTCGATATTTTTATTAAGAATGCCGCCGTTTCTCTCATTTCCGGTTGCAAGCCATTCCCAAGTTCCATGTTTGTTCTTTCTCCATTTCTTTTCTGTTTATAAATTCAACATTTCCCATAATTCCGTGCTAAACTGTCAGGTTGATAGTCTCTGATTGTTACGTGTGCGTATAGACACTAGGGCGTAATATGGACTCAATAGCTATGAATTTTGGGATTATGAGTAAATGGTGACTTCTCGGACAAGATTCCCCGTTTCTTTCGGCTCGCATCCTTAGGCTGTTATATTACCTTGTTTATACACGCCCCTGATATTTGTATGATTTTCTTATATTAAAAACATGCTTGGTCTTGCTTGCTTAGGTATGGTAATACTAACGAAAAAAAGTAATTATATGAATTTTGTGTATCCGCAATATATGAACGTGCCACAGAAGCAAATCGACCTTTGAAAACATACGGATTATGTTAAATCTGCCTCGAGCCAAAGTTGCTATTTAAAGTTGTTCAATGTTTCAACAAAATCAAGATAAGAGACGCTTTATTCAACGTATCACATTATACTTCAAAAAACAAAAGCAGTATATGTATTTACGAAGTCTGTCTGAAGCTTAATTCTTAAAATCCGGACTTATCTCAAGCCAACAAACATTTCAGGCGTTTTCAAAGTCTGGAAATGTGTAAACATGATTGATATAAAGCAACATATGTGTTGAATGAAGACAACTTTTATGCAGTAGTCTTTATATTTGTTTTAATGGATAGCCTGTTAAATACGACATATATTTCTGTTTTTAATACATATTTTTATTTCTTTTTTTATTTTCATCTCTACAGGAAGTACATCCCCTATTTCTTCGTTTACAAACATCCGAAACCAATCAAGCCCGAGTTATCAAAGATCTTCTTCAGCGTAATGCATGGTTTAACTTTTCCATCGTTGCCAGTGAAGCAGAAGGATCAGATGCCTTTGTACAACATCTACGAGAACAACTAACAGACACCAAAGGATGGGCCGGAAGCATCAAACATGACGTTAGATTTACCCCCGATGAAGCCCTGAGTGGTCGGATCCTGCGCCAGGTCTCCGGTGATGATTCCTACGTAGTTATTCTGCATTGTTCACCTGAAGAGGCCAGCAATATCTTCAAGAATGCCAAACAGATGCTTGGAGAAGGTTATGCCCTTATAGGAACAGAGTCCTTAATGACAGACCGAGATGAATACCTCAAGGAATACCCCACTGGTCTACTAATAGTAGAACACTCCAATGATTTTGATCTTCAAGATCATCTTGAGGACGCTCTTACCGTAGTATCTGAGGCTGCTAAGAATATAGGTATGGATCAAAAACGACGACCAGAAGTTTCTTGTTGGGATCCACCTCAAGAGGGACATATGGAAATGGCAAGGGAATTTTATACGTAAGTTAAAATCTGTCCCCTCAAGTAAAACGCTTTCTTAATTAACCCTCTACTGCAGGCGACAAGTTTAAAAAATTCAGAAATTTCAGAATTGTAAATTTTCATGACCATATTTGGAATCGGCATGAATAATACATTAAAATGAGTACAAACAAAAGGCTATTTTGACATCTGAAGATGTCAGACATGATATTTTTATGTTGTGGATTTGGAAAAAATTTAAATAGTGGAAAAACTGAAATTTACTCAATCCAGTGGGAATAAGGCGCAAAAAGCGGGCGATTTTACTAATGCACGCGGGGGCTTTGAGACGAACTATATAAATTAAGATGGCCTTATGTTATTTGTTTTTATCATTCCATTAAGTAGTTTGTTGTGTTTTTATAGTTTATTGTGTTTTTATTGGGTAATTGCCGACCTAGATATACCCCGTATCCTTCCATTGGCGCTTTAAAATGTGTCAATATCTGCATGGATGAAGGAATTCATAGTAAGTCGTAATTCATGACCGCGTTTTTTCTACATTGGGCGATTCCATTGTGCTAAAAGGATAGAATAGAAGGTTGGCTGGTGGAAATATTATGCTTTTTCAAATCATTCTATTTATTCTATGCGGTAAATTGTGATCATGTCTAAAAATATTTTTTTTCAAAATATTAAGACTAATTTTATGGTATGATAAATTCGTTATTGGGAATTAATATTAATATGCCCATTCGGGCATGACATTTCCCATGACATGTCTCCGCTTCACCCAACAGCTAATAGTTGGGTTCGGTTGAGAGATTGTGTCAAATGCTTTCTTGAAGTCTAAATTTAGTTATCATAAACAAGTTATTTTGCCTTCACCCCTATCAACTATGTGCCTTACCTTTATTCCAACAAACACTAATTCCATTTTGATTGGTCCATAATAAGCCCCTGTCTAATTTTGTTCAAGATCATTCTGCTAAATTTTATAACTACTGTGGAATCCTGTAATTCGGTAAATTATAGCTCATTAGCTGACGATATATATACGATTAACTCTCGCGAATTGGATGGGTCATTTCTTCTTGTAATGTATTGTATGTCCCGTCTCATTGGCTAAAAACCCGGGCTAGAAAGAAAACGCTCGACGCTAAGCGACTGAAATATAAATTCACCTTGAAAGCAAGTAACATGTTGCATTTCGAATGCAGGTGGTGCAAATACCTTATATCGTATTGTTTTGTAAGAAAATACAGTGCATAATTTCTTCATCGATCTTTTTATGCTTTGGTTTATTTTTTTACAGAGTGTATCTTACTACTACGATGTAACTCTAGGCTCAAAAGTCTCAAATTCCGATGAAATATTCAATATATTAATACATATCAAATATGGAAATCAAACTTGAATGATCTGAGAGCGCTGAATAAAAATCGTATTTAATGCCTTTGGTGGCATCAGTGTGGATTTACCAGTGACTCCGCTTATTTGCTGCATACGTTTCATAAGGCCGTATTTTGAATCCATTCCCCTGTGCTATCCATTCCCCTGTCATTGCAAATAGTATAACATAAATATAACTACTCTGTATGTACAACGAATTATATCAATGACAAAATGAATTATGCGAAGTAGATGTTTGATGATATATATATTTGATATAATTTTGCTGAAATTGCAAAAGAATTGGTTTTGTTATTCTTTTTATACATTGGTTACGTTAAACATATACTGGATAATGCATGATTATGTTCAGTATGATTTTGTCATTACATACAATGTTATAAAAAAGAGAAGAATGGTAACTTGGCAGATCAGTTTGTCAAATTTTGCCAGCAGCATGTTTGAAACATGTTGTTCAACACAAATTAACAAATAAAGGACACCAGAAAAATAACTTTATTGCTATAAATCATATAATCTGCGGTAGGATATATTGACTGTTCGGTGCCAGAAGTGTGTAAATGCAATAGCTGCCATGTGTAGCTTCCGTGTGTAGATGCGTACAATACATGTGTGTGTAAATTGCCAAATATTCAAAGGGCAGCTATTGCAGTTGCCTACTTCTGGCACTGAGCAGTCAATACATCTTAAGTCTATATTTTTAACCCTCTCCGAACTACTGCCTTTCTTACAAGCGTTTCTGATAGAATAATTACGCAATATATTTATTTGATTGACCAATTAAAACATAGCTTAAACATAGCTAATTGGCTCACAAAAATCATAATAGTCTTCTTGAACCAATCAGCAGGTACTTTAAATTGTCCGTCAAATCAACATGTCACTCTAGAAGGTTTTGATTCGCTGTTGACAAATTGCCAGAAAACAGTATCACGCTCGCAAAGCAAATGAAAGATCCAACCTTAAGGCACAGAGAATAATCCTGACAAAAACTAATTGTAATTGCTCTATACATAGAAGATAATTTTCCCTTTTTGCCTATAGAGTAGCCGGCCACCAAGATATATGACCTGCTACCACAAATTGAGCATAAAGTCGCAAGTTGGTAGTTTCGAGACGGTCTGGCCGATGCGTTGGTGTTCTTTGTTTCACACGCACCTGTTCAAGCCAATAGTATGCCTGTATGTCCTTTGTGAATGGGGGAACAATGAGACATTTACGATGGACATGTTACAGACTTGTACAGGTGCGCGTCAAACAAAGACAATCTTCTCAACAGTCAGGATGTCTCGAAACTACAAACTTGCGACTTTACGTTTATTACGTGATAGCAGATCACATAATATATTCTCGCTATCGACACGATAGACATATATCAATATCATACATTATTACATGTATGCGGGTCTAATGATTCTTGGTTGAGGCAAAGTTTGATGGCCTCCCTCTCGATACCTAGAGATAGGATTTAAAGGAAGATTCACACATGCCTGTGCTTGTTGTTGATACACTACAACCGTATAATTATAAGGATATATAATTTATTTACTTGTCCATGGTTAGTGTCTCAATCCTGTGATAAACGAGCCAAGGAGGTCTTTGTAAAAAAGTCAAAACCTATGATAAATGAAACAAACAACATAATATCTTTCGCGATACCTTGTCACTTTACGTGCGACAATAAGCCCGCGCCCGCAAGATGCAATTTCGATCAAAGCAGTCAAATTTGAAAACTATATCTTATAGTTCGATGCAGGCGTTTGGATGGGCCATCGGGGACTTGTGATGTTAAATACCATATAAAAGAAAAACAGTCTTTTAAAAAGGTCACTTTTGGTGAAATTAGTACTCTTGGTACATAAATAAGTTAACTTGATAAAATAATGGGTATCGTGCGGAAAAAAATCTTTTCTGTTTTGTTAACCACGTCTGCTTTGGTCTGGTGGGATTTTTTGGTGTTAAATATCATACAAAAGAAAAAAAGTCTTTAAAAAGGGCATTATTGGTTGAAATTTGTACTCTTGGTACATAAATAAGTTAAAACTTGCCACGTCGTGTTGAGAAAAGTGTTGAGGCACCACGTGTAGTATGGTCCTATGATGCTATCGATGTCCCGATAAATTCCGATGGCTTTGTCTGACTAAACGCGAAGCCTTAGAACTTGTGTACCATCAAACAATAAATTATTGCTATACCTCTTGTAGTTATGGTAATTCAAAACTTAATATTTTTTTCCTTTTTTACAGAGCTATGACCAATATATCTTTCCGTGGAAAAACGGGATCTATAGATTTTGATGGGAATGGAGATCTTACAGACGCCACGTACAACGTTCTAAATCTTATACAAGACCCTGAAAGTCCTACGGAAGAGCGCAGATGGAAACAAGTTGGGAAGTGGAAGAAAGGAAAACTACAACTGGAGACGGTGGTTTGGCCTGGGGATACATTAATAATGCCAGTTGGGCTTGATACAACCAAAATTATAGTCGCCACCAATGAAGAGAAACCTTTTATATTTTTCAGTAGACCTACAGGGGGTGATGGTGAATGTCCAACAGGGGAAATATGCCTACAGGCTAACAATAGTAATCGTGCAGATATCGAAAGAGCATTTGAGGAATTTGAGAAGTCCAAGAGTGGTGGGAACTATTCTGAATACATGCGATGTTGTACAGGTCTCTGTGTAGATCTGTTAAACAAAATCAGTGCAGATTTAAATATTAAATATGAACTATACCTTGTTGCAGACTTTAACCATGGTGCTCTTGCCAATGGAAGTTGGAATGGAATGGTTGGAGACTTAATGACAGGAACATCTGATGTTGCTATTTCATCTTTTAGTATCACTTCAGAAAGGAGTGAAGTGATCGATTTTACCGCGCCGTTCTTTCATTCAGGTTTTTCAACTCTTGTTGCCAAAAAGGAGCGTGATCAAACATTGGGTGCCTTTTTAGCGCCTTTATCACCGCAGGTTTGGTCTTTAATATTCACCATGGGTTTTGTAGTTGCAATTGGTCTGACCATATTTGAATGGCATAGTCCGTATGGATTACACCCAAAAGGGCGCAATAGGGAGGTGACCTTTGGCTTCCCGTCAGCCCTAACAAACACATATGCCATATTGTTTTGTAATACAATGAAAACCAAACCACCGAAGTGTATGACAAGCAGAATGATGCTGAACATATGGGGAGGATTTTCTTTATTCTTCTTCTCGAGCTACACAGCTAATTTAGCAGCATTTTTGGCCGGGCAGATGTCTTATTTGAGAATAGAAGGAATCCATGACCCTAGGGTAAGTTGATTTATTCATAATAACTACTATAACCTTTGACCTGCTCCAATGAAAAGCTATTTGAAGGAAGATTTCAGTCAAACTATTTTAGATCAAGCTTTCATTTTCAATCGACAAGACACTATAATGTTTTTAGGTATGGAGTATTTCATTGGAGTTGGTCACACATATTTTGTCAAAGGTTTTTTCATGTTTTGTTGTATATGTTCTGAAATGATTTATCAAACTTTGTTATGTTTTAAATTTTCACATCATATATCAAAGCATTTTGTGGACATTTTGCCGACACAATTATTGACACCTGGATTTTTAAGACAGAGTGAGCATAGCAGGAATGTATACTTAAGTCGCCAGCGAGAAGCAACTAGTTTTGATCAATAAACAAATATCGTTCTTTCTAATGCAATATTAAAAAATACATAATAGAAGATCTTTTTCGTTGTTTGTCGCTACTGCCTGAAGTATAATGTCACCATTATAAGGAGGTCACTCCCAACATATTGGACTTATATAAACACTTTAACATAAACACTCTTAATAGAGGCCAAAGGAAAATGGCGGACCACATGTATGGCCAAATTCCAATACTTTGTTTGTGTACTCCTGGGCAAGTAGTATTAACCTGAATAAAACATTCTTGAAAATGTAAAGTGGTGACATTTGTTATGGTTTGACCTATTGACATTCATTCAACGTCCGCCAGTATGATTTTAGGTCAACGACTGAGGTGCAGCTTCCTGTAAACTCGACTAACATGTGCCTCTGTTTGGTCAAATCACAGATTACCCTATTGAGGGTTCAGAGAAGGAACCTGCTGTGCCTTCCGATTCGAGGAATTTTTGGTTGCGCGTTTGGAATACATTTATTTTGTTTTCATTTGCTCCGCCATCGTCTCCTTACTCGTAAACATCTTTTTGTTGATAAGGGACCCCACTTGAAATAAACTTGCACCTGTAGCTAAGTGTCTAAATGTCTATTGCCATCACGACTTCTCAACTTATGGTTGTCTGTGGGGGAACATACCGATCATTTGTTCTTTGTACTGTTTTTTATTCTATATGGTCGTTTATTCGAAAACACCTTTCGAAGAGTGTAAACCCGAAAGATTTTTCCTTTGATTTGGTTATTTGTCCAGACCGTTTTTATTCCGACAATGTTGGTCGTTACTTCAAATGAGTATTGTTCCGAAAGATTATTCCTCAGAAAGTTCATTATTACAAAAATATTATTCCGCCGGAACATTTGTGGTATCAGACTCCAAAAAAGGGAAAATTCCTTCTCAATGATACCCTTCGAAGCAAAAACGCATCTGTCATTTTTGGTGCAATTACCGTTTGGAATGATAACCTTTCGGAGTAAAAAATCTGGCGGGAAAAAACATAGAAATAATTCGGATTTATGTCGTTAGGAATAGTGTACTTTCGGAACCAAGAACCCTTCGTATAATTTTTTTTCCAGACCAACAAGGTTGTCCACTAACTATAAATGTTCAATTGATTTCCGCAGTATGTTAAATACAATCATTGTGTTTCAGTTGATGGAAAAAACCCGGATACTTTCAAGTAATAGGTATGACCGAAAACACCAAGAGATCATTATTATGATATTATTAAGCTGTAATGTCCATAAGAAATAATTAAATTAAGAATCTTGCTCTACCTAAATTGACGATGTCTACGGATATTTGATATTAAAAAAAATAACATCGTTTCATATATGTAACATATTTCAAAACTTATATACATTAAATATGTCCATAAATTCCATGACAGTACAAGCATGCACACATTATAGTATTTGAAAGTTTCTGGAGGCGGGCTTGATTATTATGAAATGTAATTGTGTAAAACATGCTAAAACATGTGATTATACAGAATACCATTAGGAGATACACAAGTATTTCAGTTCAGTCAAGTCAAAGAAGCCATGCAGTGCTGTTGTTTTAGTTTAAGTGCATGTATTATGCTGAAGATACAAAGTCCCAAAGGGTAACGGGTCGAGAACCAACCAAGCGAGCTAGCTTCATTGTGAAACAACAAAACGTGATAATAGAACAGACATGTTGAGACACACGGTATAAGCTTCAAAACTACTGCACCATGCACTTTCAGTTATTCCACTTGAAAAAGGATCCTGTATCATTTGTGAAATGAAAGTAATTCATTTGCATGGTTTTTAGTAAGCTGGCTTTCAAAAGGCGCAATTCAATATGCAGTATAGATTTAAAAGTCGTTAGGTCACTCGCTTCCCGCACAAAATACGCACAAAAGGGGTATCGGGCCCGGGTATCGGGTTATTCATTTGCATTGAGTATACATGATAGTTTTGTTTTGGGTGATCGTATTTGGTCACCGTTTTAATTTTTTTCATTTGTAAATAAATCCCTATTGACATTTAAAAACCATTCCAAATGAATTACCATTTGGTTTATATTTAAATGTATAAGGAATACTACATTTCTATACATGAGACATCTATACTAGTGTGCAGTCTATTATAATACAGACACAGGTGAATGAGGTGTTTTCGGTACATAATGATGATTAACACTATGACGCTGAATGATAAAAAGGAAGAAAATTATCAGAAATTATGACCCGTTCCCTCAAAACCGGGACATGTCGGTTGTCCTTATAATTTATTTGAGATACAGGCATTACGGGATCTGGAATGAGCGTTTTGAGCGTTTCGACAGTATTTTTTGTGAGACATGAGAGCACATCAGACATATCGAATTGCATTCTGAATACGAAGAATGTCTTTCTGATATCAAATAATTTTCAGTTTTTAAATTCACGATATAATACAAATTTTATGACAAATTATTAAAATTTGATATTTTCACATTTTTGATATATAGCAGTCCTCGAAGTAAAATTTATAAATCTAATGATATATTCTTAAAGTGTATGTAGCTGGGAGGAAAAGCCGACGATCAATTGAAAATGTTGACCTTTCATATTGAAGATATGGATTTTTTTCCCAAAAGACCTAATTTTGGTTGGTGTTTTGGGAAAAAAGTCCATATCTTCAATACGAAAGGTCAATATTTTCAATTGATCGTCGGCTTTTCATCCCACCTACATACACTTTAAGTATAAATCATCAGATTTATAAAGTTTACTTCGAATACTGTTAAATATCAAAAATATCAATTTTTAATCATTTGCCATAAAATGTGTATTACATTGCGAATTTCAAAAAATCAAAATTATTTGATATCAGAAGGTCATTCTTCGTATTCAGAATGTAATTCGATATATGTCTGATGTGCTCTAATGTTCCCACAATAAATACTGTCTAAACGTTCATACCCCATCCCTTAAGAAGGAAACATACTATAAAAATGGTCTAATTGTTATATTGGTTGGGGAACCCATATTGCATATCAAAATTGTTTGTCCTACGAGAATGGCACATTGTGTCCACATTCACAAAAGACACAGACACACTACTGCTTGAACAGGTGCGTAAGAAACAAAGAACACCAACACAATAGTCAGTGCGTCTCGAAACTACAACTTGCGACTTCATGATCATTTTGCGATAGCAGGGATCATATGGGGAAAAGTTATAACGTATAGATTAAAGGAGTATTTCGTAATCCTAGCATCCTCTATTTATGACATTTTTCAGTAGATATACACGAAAAAAGCTTATTTCCAAAATTTCAGTTGATTCCGATTTTGCGTTTGCGCGTTATGCATGGTTATGTGTATTACACTGCTCCACAGACAATGTGTTGTAATTTCGTTCTGGTGCACCAGAACGAAATTCAAATTTCACGATATCTTTGCTAAACGAATTAATCTGCAAGAAATATGTTGTACATAAACATTATGTAGCCAGAGGTTTCCAGTGATATAAAAATCTCAACTTTTTTTGAGAAAAGTGGGGGGATGAGGCTGTGGATCACGAAATGCCCTTTTAATTTAATGTTTACTGTCATTTACCTTAGCTTGATTAATTGTAGCACAAATACTTTGAAAAAGAAGTATCTCCCTCTTATTGTCTTTACAAGTTACCTCCTTTTACTATGTAAAGGTAAATGAAATCAGTTAACCTCAACCATAGCAAAATAAAGTAACATGTTCGAGATTTGAATATGAGATACATCCTTTACCAAATAGGGCCGTTTAGTTCTGGTTACCTCTTTTCAACAAAATGCACTGCCTTATCGTTTCATGAGAGCCTCTTGAATGTCTTGACCCCATGCGGTAGATTGCAAAACCGCCCACGTACAAGACGTGCACGACTAAAGACCTACGGAGATTTTAGCTCAGAAAAACACTACAGTTCTTTAGCAATTAATGTTAAAGTGCTTAGTTGTTTGTTCGTTTTTTATGAATTTAGAGCTTATATAGAGTCGCATTGATATGAAATTTTCAACATAAATTTGACTATCTTAACGCAAATATTGCTTCAAATGAAGTCTTGTGCATTTAACTTAATAGGAATGATATCTGATGTTGGTAGCATCTGATCAAGATACAATTATATTGCCTTATATTTATCTATCTATTTATTTTTTTTAATTTATTTTGGTAATTTATATAACACTTGACGGAGCCAGACAAAACACAAATACTAGCTCTATGGCCACTAAATTAAATGGATGCCTAAAACACCCACAAAGAAGCAAAACATTTTAACTTAATGATCACCTGCTTAATGAACACTGTTTATAGGGTCGTTTTTTAAAAGTTTCTTTTACGGTATTACACACTTTTTCCTTCTTGGCAGCCATAATTTGCTTATTTGCATATTTCCATACCCTAAATCTTCCCAGGTCCCTTCAGAAAGGGTGATATTTGGTATTTTGGTATAAGGCCCGGTGTAAGGACAAACTCCACCCACTCAACCCCCCCCCCCCCCCAACCAAGAAACACATTGCGCTATTCTGGTTGAAATCCACACACAATCTATGAAAGACATGACCTTAATCTTCCACACAGGGTGTGTGACCTTCAAGTGAGATTACCTGAATGGGTGACACCATTTGTAATCTACACTCCCTGTGTAGGAGATTAAGGTCATGTCTGCCATGTGGGGTATGTGGATTTTAAATGGAATGGCCCATTTATGTAAATTAATCCGTAACACGCTCCTCATCTATGCATCCATCTCAAGTTCACGCTAACATGAAAGCACGTATATTTTGTGATAAAAACTGAACGAAACTAGGATCAAGAGTAGTCAGAAAATAGGTTGAATGATTGATTTTATACTTATTAGTATTCTCAACAGTAAGCAATCAGTGTCAAATTATAGCTGTATTTAAAGTTAAATCGCTGTTAGAGTCGAGCGAATGAGCATGCTACTTGGTTGCTTTTACGACACTGAATTTGTTTAAAACCGCAATTTTGACTCGAAGCGATTGAAATATGAATCCAGCTCTCTTCTTCATGTACTCTGTCATTCACTAATATCGTTCGCGCTAGAGCATGTATGTTTTCTAAATTAATATTGCTAAACATTTGTTTTCTCATTCCATCTATGACATGCATAATTGCATGACATTGATTTGGCGATTACTAGCAACATTATCGCTTCACTAATTCTCTTTTTCTGGCAACGTATATATAATATGACCCTATCAAGCTCATTGATTAAAATACACTTACTTTTGAATTATGCTTTTAATTGACCATTTAAGGTTGCTATTTTCTTTATTGAATTCTGTGTTTTCAACTTCTTTCCCATTGTGACGGCATTATTTGCATCAAATAAAAGCTTTAAAAATATTTATAATTTTAACAAAAATGTCATATGTGCCCTGCTACCTCGAAATGAGGGTAAAGTGGCAAGTTGGTAGTTTCGAGACGGCCTTGCTGCTGCGTTGGTGTTCCTTGTTCCTCGTATGTCTGTATGTCCTTTGTGAGTGGGAGCATAAAATGGCCATTCACGAAGGACATGCTACTGGCTTGTACAGGTGCGCGGCAAAGAAAGAACATCGACTTAGCAGCCAGCATGTTTTGAAACTACCAACTTGCGACTTTACGCTCATTTCGTGGTAGCAGGTCACATTATTTGAATAACCTGCGATGTACTAATATCATCCATTAGCCGGGTTCACCCCAATGCTGTTACCTTCAAGTTAATTATAGGACAGATTCAAACACCTAAATAGTCACGATCTGGACACATCTCCTAGGCAACATTTTAACTTTAATGAAAATTGAGCAGTTGTTTAATTCCTGTCAATTTGTACTTATCAAACGAAGGGAATTTATCTTAAATGCGATTATTAAGCGTCATTTGAAGCGGAGAACACGGGTCATGGTTATATCCACATCCTTTGTATTAGAGCAAAGTTCTCTAACCCCAATGTTCTTTTATAGTCATCAAATAACATTTCGATACATTGGGTACAAAACCTCATTCTCTGCCAAATGAATGCCATGATTATCTAAAGATGGGTATTGAACTACGTCATTGGAGGTGAGATGTGTCCATAGTTTGGGTTTCATTTTGATGGAAGTAGGAGGTCTGCACTTGCAAGACATAAACAATTTATATCTTAAAACGCAGTTTTTATCAAATCCGTTTTACTGTATTACAGTGAAGTCAACGCAGGATATTTCCGAGAAGTAAATCATGTCTAGACTACAGCAGAGTTTTAAAATTGAATTTCTTCTGGTATTTGTATTTTGTATTTTGCTCGTCTAACTGAGCCATTGGGCTATTCCAATTAAAATCCACACTCTCCCTGTGGAAGATTTAGGCTCCATAGAGGGAGTATGAGTTTTTAATTCAATAGACAATTGGGTAATTTCTATTTGAAATACTCACTCCAGTTGTGGAAGAAATAGGTATTACCATAACACAGTGGGATTATGGGTTTCAGAATAATTAACCCTGACCAATTACATTTGAAAGAAATATCCCCTCTCTATGGAAGACATTTCCGAAATCTTCCACATGGTAGATTTTAAATGGTATAGCCCATTTTTCGTAACATACACTACGAAGGGGTTGTTTTAACTGCTATGGTCATGTTTTTTATGTTGGGCACCAATTGCGTTGCATGTGTATTTTTCAAGCGAATCACATGCTTTTACAGGTTTGGTACTATAACTTCAAAAGTTTACATTAGAACCCAATAAAAGTATATATTCTGAGAGCATATACTCAGACGATTTCAGAAACAATACAATGGGAGTCATTATACAGGGTGACCCATAAGATATACAGGGTGTAACAAGCAAAATAAGAATGAAAATATTAATTCAGTTAGGGGTGTCACCCCCCGACGTACATTGATAATGTAAAAATTTGACAAATGTTTAATATAGCTAACTTAACTGCCCACCCAGTCATATGAAACTTATGGTGGTCAAGTACTTCAATTATGTAGATACAGGGTTGTCAAAAATCTAGATATTTATATAAATTTCTTCAAAACACCCCTTATTTGGCACTGGAGATGCAAATTTTCATGATTGAGGTATGTAACTAGAAGTAAAATAAGCTCAACAATCCAGTTTTGAAAGTTAAAAGAGAATTCGACAAAGCATTTTCGTAAAAAATGACTTTTTGGATCAAAATTGAGTGTGAGGGCGCTCTTTCAGATTTGTCGCAAACCTTCTACGTTTTACTACCTTTTAGTTTACCTAAGTAAAGAGGATCACACCCAGGGTCTACTTAAGAAATTTGAGCCTTTTATCATGTTTTGTTTGCCCGTAGCAGCCTTTTGAATGTTCCCTACATTAAATCCCTATTCAAATGCATAGAGGTCAATGAACTTTTTTAGTGTAGCAACAAGTAATTAGTAATTTTTAATTGTCTAATTAACAAATACTGAGGCAATGAATGATAAACATATCATTTAGCCGAGATCAAGTACAGAAACAAGTAGAAATCCATCTATAATGTTTATTGAAGATCATGTGGCGGAGGATCACCATTGTACAGCATTGTGATCCTCCACCACATGATCCTCCGCCACATGAGCCATCTCTGACTAATTAGACTTAACGAGTTACAGTAATTAGTACAAATGAAAATCAGAAATTTTTGTTTCAGAAATTGAAAGCCCAATGTCTAAGGAACAAAATAGTACTAGACAAGCACATAATAAACATCAAATAAATAAATTACATGCATGTAAACATGTCTTGATGAGTAAGAATGCAACAGAGCCACCCTTTTTAGGTGCCCAGTATAAAAAACATGACCCTATATTTTCTATATAAGACGTCATATGGTATACTCTTTAGTACCAATGTATACAGGGTGTCCCAGAAAAAATTACCGAGTGAATAAAATTGAACGTAAGTCGAGAAGCAGACATTAGAATCAGAAAATTAAAAATGTAGCGCATAGCCTATTTCAATGTGCATCACGTACGAAAATGTTGTTTGATTCGGTTGACTGGTTGCGAAGAAATTAACGATTACATAATGTGCGCATCAATGCAGTTCATTCCAAGTTTGATCAACAGGATCAACAGGATCATACTCGCTCACTGCTTCCTAAAGTTTGTGTATCTCATTAAATTTAGTCCATTTAGTTTAGATAATATCAATTTTATAATCCGATGGTGTTATCTTATTCATGCTTTCACTGAAGATGAATAACAATTTGTCCGAGAAACTTTGATTTCTGTAATTAGAGCTTTCCAACTGTAATTATTTAGGTTGTGTAAATAATGTTATAGTTTAATTAACTTTCCAAAGAACATTTGAGCCAAGAATGACAATGATCAAGTGCTTACAGTTTACGTGACATGCGATTTTTGATACCGTGCAACATTAATGTTGAAGTTTTAAAAGATTAAACTTTGCATTACAATTTCTACGAAATATTCCAAAATCTTAAATGTGTGTGAGAAATTGTTTAAGCCAGCTGGAATTCTTTTATGCGATAATTCTTTATGTAACATTTATATCAACATCAACGAAAAAAAAAAATTTACAAGTACCGAGCATCATCTTATATGCAAGCTTTTTCAATATCGTGCTGGTTTTCAAATTTGAACAAAACCTAATTAAATGTTTTGCAAGAAACAGATTGTTTAAAAAGAACGAAAAGGATTTCACAGAACAAAATATGAAGCCCATTGACAGGTAACCACTATAGTGCGCATTGTGCTGAATTATCTTTCTTTCAAACTTGGAATGAAGTAAATTGAGGCATGCGTTATGTAATCGCTCATTTCTTCGCAATCAGTCAAATTGACGTATATGATGCAGAATAAGATGGGCTACACGCTGATGTTTAGATATTTGGATTCTGATGTCTATTTCTCGACTTACGTCCAAATTCATTCGCCCAGTAATTTTTTCTGGGACACCCTGTACTTTTGTATCACCTCTATCCAATGATACCAACATAAGTATACAAGCATTACCCCATCATAATGGGAACGCGCCTCGCGAAATTGGGTAGTTATGGCAATGTATTAGCTGAAAATGATTTTCGGCGAAAAATTCCACGAACATGAAAGGAGATATATATTTTAACCTAACTTCCAAGTTTTAAGTTCATATACTTTCAGATGAACAACATAACAATCCCCCTATGGTCAAACTAATCCTGTGATAGCTTAGCATTTGTATCACTACGAAAGCAAATGATTGGTCTGTGATTAGCTTAAGTCATTTGGGTGTAGTGGCGTTTTAGTATGCTGGTAGCATGCCGGCAAATATGTTATGTGTAGGGGTGTGTATGTAAGTAGGTGGGTGGGGTTGTGTAGGAGAGGAGCGTGTGTGATTCTGTCAGTCATGTGCATAGGTAAAGTACGCCATAGAGATTGATATCGATAAGCCTGGTAATCAATGTGGTGCGTGCTCATCATATTCAATGCGATATTTCTATGCTAAGGGATTTTACCAAATGAATCAGTAACCCTGAGGCGAAGTAACGGGCAAACATGGCCTGGCATCGCGCCTGCCTCTCTGACATTGGGTATTCAAATTGAATCTTCCGTAGAAGGTGTATAGATTTCAACTGGAATAGCAGTATTAATTCTCGCCGAATAGACAAAATGAGGACAATTAAAATTGTCATATTTCTGCATCTTGAAAAAGAGCTTTTAATTACCTTTAATTAAATTTAAATCCCATATGTGATATACGAAAACCAATTTATTGTTAGAAACATTTGGTATTTTTACAATAAAAAAAATAAGAATTTCAAAAGTAAACCTGCTCAAAACTCGAAAACAACTTTGGTGATATTATCCAATTTATTTGACCTGGCTACTAACACTAATCTCTTTGTAATAATTCTGGGTTCTAGATATTGATACATCACGTGAAAATGTTTTGTGTGAATGAAATTATAACATTTATTTTTCCATAAGCATATCAAAACGAAAAATGTATATTTGTAGGTCTTTCAATTATACTATACAGACTGGCTACGATTAAATTATAAAAGAGTATCTGATTTGAACTAGATGCGATTTTATCACTGACTTTTTTCATGCTAGTACCGAGTGAAATGAAATCCTGAACACATTTACATCTGGCTGATTAATTGCATAAAAGGCAATGAGAGAGAACATTGGGCTAAAAGACCAGACGCAATTGCACAATATCAACATATGATGGCGCTATGCTTCCATGCGTGAAGAAGGCATGAATGTTTGTGAAGGTAACGGTGTACCAGTCTGTTTAATAGTATTTCAATTGCATTCCGACATTTATATCCCAATATTGTCTCCATCTGTTTATTAATAATACTTCACTAACGTTGATGTGTGCAAATCAAGAAAGACGCAAAAGCAACACAAACAAACACTCCAAATAAATATCAAGTTTAACAAGACTTTTCAGATTTTTTGTTTGTGTCGTAAACCTTATGCACAGAATTGAAAAAGTACAAATTTATATAGGTACAAATTATACTCTAAACATAATATATATCTACTAATTTTCCATAGCTTGGAAGCCGTTGGGGTGACATGGTCATAGAGCTCGACCCTCTCCACGCGGGTGTCGACTGCAAACTAATTTTGTCATGATCATATTTGAAATCAGGATGAATAATGCATAACAGTAGTACAAACAAGCCTAGTAGGTCTATTAGTTCAGTAGTTATCGATATTTTTAGCCAAAGGCAATTTTTGGCCAAATAGCCAGACGTTCCCAGTTTTGAGACAGTGCACATATATTGTGACGTCATAGCGGCATACTGTATTGGTGTCACAGTTTGGAGGAGCCCCGTAATACATGGTATATACCCCGGGTATATACCAAAACAAAACAGGAGGTTTGGTGTAGACATGCATAAGGAGGTTGGTACAACCCCTCTCTTGGTAAAGAGTATAACCAAAAATATATGCTTAAGACACAGAATAATTCGCTACCTTGTTGAAATACCTCTATTCGCTACTTGCATGTGCGGGGAGAGCCTCCAACTGGCAGCATACATGAATGGGAATTGAACCAGTCATATAACATTCTGTGTAAGGTTATGTAATTCTTCCTTTCATGTATGCTGCCAGTTCGAGGCTCTCCCTGCACATTGTGCACAATTGCGGAATCAGACAAGTAGCAAATACAGGCATTTCAACAAGGAAGCCTTGTCCGTGATAATTTACCCCAATATATAGCATCTGACATTTACCTACCATGACATGCTGGTTGACCACTAACCATTACATCTGATGTCCTACAAGCACTTATAAATTAAACCTTCAGGTGATCTTGTATTATGTATCAATGAAGGGTAATTAGGACAATGTCCTTAAAAGTTGATTTTCATTTTTTTTGTGTCATAATAAAGGACTTTTAGTCAGCTTTTAATGTAACGTAAATGATATGAGAATTTGACATAAGAAAGGGACGATTGGGTTGATTTCATTAGGTTTCTAAACAAAGAAGAACATGACGATTTGGAAGATAAATCAACTATTAACTCAAAAACAACTTTTGCGACATTGTCCTTATTGTGCTAATCAGGTCATATATGCCAAATATTAAGATTTGTTGTATGCAGGAGTGGTTACGCTACATGTTTCCATGCCCAGAAGGCCGGTGTAGAATAATTTATGGGTTGTTTGCAAAGGATTAGCCGAATAAAACAGGATCTTTTTTCCAAAACTTGTCTAAAATGTCAGACATTGAGACTAATTTGTATACTGTTGTAGACATGGACGGGTGTATTAGCGTTTATCATGCCCAGAAGGTCGAAATAAAATAATTTATGGCATTTCAACTCAGTCATTTATTCTAAATAATTGTGTTATTGTCCTTATAAAAATGTATACATGCAAAGTTAAGGTTTATTATTCTAATGTTTTCCCTTCATGTACGGGAAAAAAGTACAATTTAGATCATTGGTATCTCCCGTAATTTTCATCTCGTACTTTCGCCTAAATACATTATAAATAGTCATTAGTCGTATACTAATACACATTATGCAATAATTGCGGTGGCAGTGCAGGTTTTCTATGTCCGGAAGCTCCGCCTGTGATCATCTGTTGCATTTTTGACATATTATTAACCTGGTAAAAACGGTGAATATATTCATCTAGAAAATACTACTTAATATTTTCCAAACATCCGCGAATTGCATTCCGTATTATATGTAATTGGGAGGAGTAGCAGAATATTTATGAAAGAAATAACAATTTATTCAGTATCATTTACAGCCAAATAATGTGTCTCAGGCAGTACAAACTTAAATAATGGGTGAGCGTAGCCGAAACCATTATTTAAACGGTTTTACCTCCGAGGACACATTTGGGTATAATGCTATACCCTCTATTTCTATTTTAATACAACAAAATAGTCCGATTTAAATATCCTTTTTTTTTTGCCCAAATATTTTAATTTATTTACTTCTTCAAGGTTAAGCGAGTACCTGCAAGTGTCAGTGCGTATCGCGCAAATATTATTTGGGTAACCAAGAGTAATGCTATGTGTAGCTTGTGTTACGGCGCTGGACCCATTATCATGATTATTTCGAGGAAAAAAAGAGCTCTCGCGTGTTTTAACCAATCACAGTGAACGATTTTAATAATGGGTCATGAGAGTAATAAAGTGTTTGTTAATCTTCAGAAAACTAAGCGATTACAGGATGAAAGGAGTACGCCATCATTTAATACTCAAACTTTGAAGCCCCCATTTTACAAAAAACGTGATAACGGTTAAGTGAATCTTTTACATAACAAGAAGACATGTTTAGGGTGTACTTTCTGCCTCGAAATACGCCATACAACTGTATTGGCAGGATGTAAACACTTGGAAAATGGATTTTAAGATATTACTTCAGTATTCACCTGTAATATGGGTCAGAGTTTGACCACAAATTCTTATGGTTCAAAGTAAACATTCGGCAAAACCGCAGATAGACAGTCAATGATCCACTTAGAGACACTGTGATGTTTATTCGTGCGAAGATTTGCAAACGTTTCACTAATAAATGGTCTTTATAACAAACGGCATTCAAAAAGACGTATATAGCTCAGAATGGGCTATTATCAGACAATCCTCTACATCCTCTGGAAAGACTGATGTCTGTAGTAGAACATGCATGAAGATAGAGAAGCAGGAAATGCAAAACAAAATCCAGATATAATAAATATTAAATGGGCAGAGCAGTTTTTAGCATTTATGGGTAGAATATTAGTTAAAATAAATAATGGGAAAGAACCATGCCGTTTTTGTGATGCTTTGATAGATTAAATTTCCATCAGAAAAATGTTACAACATAGGATCGGCCAACTTTAATGATAAATATATCTTTCCGAACATTTTTAAGGATATATGACCGTACACCACAAATGAGCCGTAAATGTCCTAAATTATATTCTGACTTACAGTGTAAAATGTGCATGAAGGTCGTATTCATAGGTACCTCAAGTTAGTGCTATATGTATCTCATTTTGATAGCGCTAGTTAAACACCTTTTAATCCAATCAATAATCCTATTGTTGAAGAGGATAATAAGCTTCTACATAACTATGTCTATAGTCAAATTCTTAAATATCTCTGGTCTTTGTTTGCTTTGGCTAAGTCTTGTGGTGGGTTACAAAGCATTGTATTTTGTCTAGGTATGTATAACCAACAATTAACAATGCGAGGACATTCCTGAACCTCGTTGACTTGGGTCTGATTTGAAATGACCGCCAATTATGACTTGTTTGATATTCATTACCAGCAATGTGGGAAAAGAGACATATGTAGAACCGAAAAAGGTATACCATTTTGTTGAAGGAGTAAAGTTCAACAAACCGTAACTCCGCTTCTGGTTCCAAATTTTTCGACCACACAATATTTTGCCTCAACTTCATACAAGCAATATTGTGTAAATCGTTTCAGTGGCTGTGGGCTTATAGTAAGTTCTTTAACCGGTGAAGTTCTTTTATATGCGATGAAGTTCTTGTAAAGAATAATCATGTATTCACAACGTGCCATCTAAGGTCTTGTAGTCCATTAGGAATTCTCTTCATATGTCCGTAACAGTAAAGTATATGGACTCGTACTTGTCGCCATTCCTATACGAAAATAGTTAAGTATATGAACAAGGACACCTCTTGAATTCCGGAGGTATAAAACAGGTGAAACTTTGACTTAGAGCTTTATTGAAGGCTCAGATATGTTACGACAGGTGTTGTATTTGCGTTGGATTAATATGTTGTGTGTTGCTTTATCTAACAGCATGTATTCAATGTCATTGTCAAGCGAATTATACCAGTTTGTATTTTGTTTAAATATCGTAAAGGAATATGACATCGGCACGATATGAGTAAATTTGAAATATTGTATAATGTACAATATCATATCATGCTTATATGATCCGAAGGTGGCATGACTCGATACGTGTCTAGTGAGGCCAGCTAAAGATCGATTTCATCAAGATCTAGACATCAGAACCAATTTGGGTATGCGAATTCCTTAATATACCAGAGTGATAAGAGGCGCCCAAAATGAGCAACTGCTGAAAACCATAGAACAGAGGGTCAGAGGCACTAGCCCAGCCAGTTTACCTGATTGTACCAATATTTTCCTTTGATGTTCCCTTGCATTCCTTTTGGATCATGTGGTATCCTCTTTGTGGATTACCAGCCACTGCCTAATATACAGCATCAGGAACATCATGACAAACAAGGAAATCTGTTTTTAGAAGCCTTATATTTCCAAACGTGTTTTTCTCGTCATTCCTGATTGAGGATTTGTGATTTAATACCAAATATTTGAGGTAGTTGAAATGCAAATACCAATTATTGGCTATGAAAAGGAAGAATCAATATATATATATTTTATTATTATGAAAAGGCTACTTACTATTTGATTGGTCTTAAACTAACTCAACTGAGGCATTCATAGTTGTGACCATTCATGCTTACTTAAAGTTAAGTAAACCCAGATACCACCAATGCCATATAACAATAGAACATTTCATAACTCAATATAATCCTCTTAAATAGCCACTCATCTTATAATCCTTTATGAGCAAGTTTAAGGATTTATTAGCAGTGGTGAATGTGTGTTCCGCATTTGTGTTTTTCTGATAATAATGAAGCAGGAACCATCAGGAATAACATCGAACAAAGGTGAACTACCATGACCTCTCAGGTAAATCTAGGAATAAAATTGGCACAATCAGGAAATATGGATGTGAGGGCATTCAGCTACACAAAAACAAAAGTGCTAAAATTGCCTTTTGCTAATAATTCGAAAACGGTACATCAAAGATATGTCAAGGTTTATTTTGAAATGTACCCTTTGACCTTTCTATACATTGGGTTCCATTGGTTAGTCATTGAAATGAGCGCTGAATGTAATATTTATGTATGCACGTTTGTGTAATTTGTAGGTAGTGCAAAGAAAAATTCGACTCCGTTAAATTGGACTCTCTTGACTTTTTTGTAGTGCTATCTTACACTAGGAGACATTTTTAAGTGACAAATTTGTGACTGGTTGAAAAAAAACCTGTGTTGGATTACAGATTTTTCACAGATATTTCAACCTCTATTCAACCACTTTTTCTAAACGAATCAATTTTAGTCCTAATATTTACTGGGATCATGAGATAATGAACTTTCTTCTGATGGCAACATTTTTATCTTGATAGGAAAAAAATGGAGTAATGAGGCTGTCGATCAGGTCACCCATCTTTAAAATGAGAGGACTATTTAATAAACCTTATCAGGTTATCAGAAATTCAAATACATAAAAACTGTAAAGTCTATTTGCACGATTATGTTGTCAAGGTCAAATTGGAATACTTTTGACTGTGAATTTAATGATCACACTTGTCACATTCAGATATAATTATAGTACTAAAAGTGTCTAAGTACATTAATTCCTTAAATAATATACCTAATTAAAGTCAAACCATCATACTGTCAGTCATCCAACTCAATTTAAAAGATAGCACATGCTAATAATTTTGCATCCGCTATCATTCTTCAACTTTCTGCTTCGGGTGATGTTTGTAAAACGTAATGAAATCGCTTCATCTCAAGGATTTACGCTTTAACATATGTATATACAGTAATTTATGCAATGATACATTTTCATTGAAAAAATTGTAAAATGGAGACAGGCAAAAACTTCGCCTCAGGTGAAACATGAAAACTTGAACTCAAGTTCATCATTCGTGGTGCTTCATATTGAGGCAAACTATAACTATGACTTGTCAAATAATTCGCTATTGTAGCTGCATTTTTCAGTATTATGCGGATTTAAAAATATATTATTTTGACATTTTAGTCGGTTATTTAATATTCATTTAGGGCTTATAGAAACAGATGAAACTGTTCGACAACCAAATTATACCCTCAAGGGGAAAATCATTAAGGCTCTTAAAGTGAAAAGACACAGTTGAGTTGATATTTTTATCTAAACCGTCATTATACCAGGTGCATTATACATTATCAGCATACTCTAAACGTCATGAAATTATATAATCTCGTTCAGGGGTGGGGGCTCCATTTTCCAGAATAAATCGTGTGAGATACAATGCCAACAGCCGGTTTTATCATTAGATATTTAGCTAGAGAGCATTGTTAAAGCAATGAATTCGGGTTGCAATTAAAGACACTGCGTAGTTTGCTTTAAATACCATTCATGTTCTTAAAAGACCATTCTGTTACATTTATCATTGTTTATACATGCATTTTAAGCTCAACAATCTAAGCTATGTAATTCTGGTTTGAATGCCTAGAAAACCTAATTAAGCATGAGAAGATGAGTTATACAAAAGAAACAAAAACAAAGACTTTTTTGTCTTCGTCATTATATCAGGTTTATCCACTTAAAAGGGTATATTACTCGTTTTCTTAAGGCTGTCTTTATCTAACTATTCAGCTGTTTACAAGTTCTTATTCGCCTGCATATAAAGCTTGGCTCTTAATCTTGCCTTATAATAGAAAAATTAAATCTGGACATTTTATTCCCATTAATGTCAATAACACTGGACGCTATTTCTTTGGCTGGCTGTTAACGCTTCACTGTATACCACTGACCCGCTCATCATACTTTTCAAATCCAAACATTGAAAACCTAAGTCAAACATTTTAGCTTCAGTGATTGTCTTTCATGTTACATTTAATCGAGAAACCAGCTGGTCTATTATATCGAAGATTTATTTGCAAGAACGCCCAATCTGCAATCGCTGCCAGCTGTCACATTTGTATAATATGCTCTATACGGCAGCTATTCAAAATATTGATATCATGCAATAAACTTTGATATTATAAGTCTGTAATTTTGCACCACCTCAGCGGAAGAAGATTCAGCTATGGATATCACTATGGAGAGCTCTGTAAATAGACAGCCTGTGGCCAACATGCGCGACACCTCAAAGTAGGGGCTTGGGCGGCAAAAACGAAGGGGCGGCAAAACGAATTTAAAAAATGGCGCAAAAAATCGAAGAAAAAGAACCTTTTCGGGCTGTTAAAGAAGGGGCATTGTTTCTTCTTCAGCCCCCCGGGGTGGGCGGCCACGGTACGCCACTCCAAAGAGGACACCTGTTTTAAATCGAATGTGTTCCTGTTTGAATGCTAAGCCACTGGGGGAAGTCGTCAGCGCGTCAAACTGACTCTGATTATATAGCAACACTAAGCGCAACAAGGAAGCTCCAGATGATATTTAGCCAAACTCTTCGCTACTCGTGTACACTGTCATCGCCCTATTTCTTAAACAGTAGACACCTGAGAGATTAAGCTCACATACGTGTCTATGTACCGGGTATTCCTAGAATGGACCTTCCTGGCTCAATCGGTGAGATTTCAAGTTGTACTTTATTAAAGTTGCCTAGCTAAATAACCTAATATAATCAATGGTGTGAGGTTCCGCCAAGGAAATCCACACCGAAATAAGACCTGAGCTTTGAGTAATCATAGTGATGTTATATGAGTGCTTCAGTACAGAGAAAGCGCCACAGTTTATCACGAAAAAAAAACCCCAAAAACAACAAACACGTTAGACATTGAATAGGTGGACGACTGCATGATTGAGAATTACTACAATAATTGCCGAGTTTTCAAATAAATACATCCAGAACATTTTTATACCAAAAGAAGTTCATTTTTTATTCATCATTGTTATCATTAAACATACTTCTTACGATTGAGTTTGCTCTATGGTAGTTGTTATTAATTGGTATGCGTGAATTTTAAGAGTAAGCAGTCAGCCTCGGAGAAATTAACGCACAGTTCCCACAAAATACCCTCAAAGTAACGGATACGGATTTCATTCAGTCTTCCCTTATTTCAATTCTCGCTTCTCTCAGTTTCTTTCCAAGAGAGTTAGTTGCCAAAACCATTTATCAATATTGCACACACAAACATTGAGCTGTCAGGTAAAAGAAGACAAACAAATATCACATGTCTCTCAGGGGCAGATTTATCAATGACATAACACAGGTTATAAACAATAAATTACCAGTGCATGTAGCATTCAGACAACAGGCTACAACCTGTCTTTGTATGCCCTTAACTTGTTTTATTATTTTGGACAATGTCTGTGTGGATTTGCTTTCCTTGTCTTTTGAGAGTATGTTTAAAGAAAAAGATAACAATATGTTGAATCAAAGACATAACTTCATAGTACACAAAGTGTAGGTATGATGTGGCAAAGCTCATATAGATTTGCACAACATTTATTAGTATGGAGTAACATTCTACTGTCAACGCACTTTTGAGTAAACGGTAGAGAGCAAGAATCGTAAACCTTACAAAAAGGGTAAAATAGCCATGCTAAATTTAGATAAAAGTATAATTTGATTTCGTGACGATAGATGTAGAATATAATTAGCTATATTCAGGTTTAGATTTTTGGAAAACTATTAAATATTTTAATGATTAAATTGAAAGCGTCGTTTATCAAGCTTGTGTAAAAAGTGTGATATGTTAACGGCAGTGATCGTACAAGAAAGTCAATAAACAAAGCAGGCACAGATCCCTAGCGCCGTCAGCGTTAACTTGGGTGTAAAATAAAGAATTCCCGGATGTAGCAAGGGTTATAGAGTTTCTCAAATGCGTATCAGATTGCAGATATCAAGTTTTCTAGTTATTTCCTTTCATACCACAGATCTTATCGTGTCGTGCATGTTGGCAGAATATGCTTATATAATGCTAGTTTATAATCTGTGCTACAGTGAGCAATAATTTTAAAGAAACATTAAATCCGTCATTATATAGCGGAGCGTGTTTCTTATGAAAATTGCCAATAATCATTGCATGCATTGATGAATATCCTTCGGGAAAGTGAGAGGTTTTGATTTCTTAATTTCACAATTTGTCAAAGTACAAACTAACATTATTTTCATTTATTCAATACTTTCTGAGTATTTGAAGTGATAATAATAATAAATCCAAATGGAGTTTGAATTACACATTTATTATTACACAAAAACAAATTTGGTTCAAGTCGTTGAACTATTACACGAATGCTCTTTATATGATTTTATTCTATGCAAAAGACTTCTCTCCTAATTTTCAGAGACCAGAGGAAATTGTCTATAATGAATATTTAAATACCTAACATAGGAACATAACTCATTGCCCATTGACTCCATGCGGTGTTGACATATTTGTATATAATGTATGTCACGTAGCCAGCAATACATTCTAGGAAGGGAAACTAGTCTGCCGTACATATATTGGAATTGACAGAACATAATAAATCAGCATTTAATCCAAAGTGAGCTATTTGTTTTGTTTTTACCCTTTATGGAACCTTATCGTAACATTTGAGCTATATTAGGGGAGTAAAGATACATACATGTATGAATGTATGTATGTTCCTTCGATGCTTTCATTGAGGAAAGTTACAACACAAAAGTATACACTCCCCTTGACTTGCTCCCCTTGTGCGGATTTGATAGCAGAATCCGTGTCTTCTGGATTGGGTCACCCGGCCATTTTCATCACCGTTTCCGGGGGATTGAAGCAACTTGGCTTCCCAACACGTGTTGTCAAGGCTGTTGCCAAGTATGCCTCTGTCAGTGCCATGATTGGGATCAACATCATTTGGAGACTGTGAAACAGGCTCACCAAAGTCAATTAATTCACCCTGTTCATTACCATGTTGTTTGTATTTATTCATGTGGTCCAAAACGTATTTCTTCATTTTTGAATAACAATGTCGTATATGATGATTTGAAAGTTAAATTAACTTTTAACTCAAAAATATAAGATATAACTGCACTATTCACCGGTAATATGGGTCAGAGTTTGACCACAAAATATTATGTAAAAATATTATATCAAAGTAAACAGTTGATAAAACCGTAGATAAACAGTCAACGTGAACATTCCACTTGAACACACTGCTGTTTATTCGTATGAAGATTTGCAGACGTTCCCTTGATAACAAAATGGTCTTAAAAGAAACGGTGCTCAATGGGACCTGGTTGGGCTATTACTGATCAATCACCTACTACCTCTGGAAAGAATGTCTGTATAGAACATGTAAACACGAAAAACAAGAATTACATTAATGCAAACACAATATAAAATATTTTGCCATTTATAGTTATAATATAAATTAAAAAGCAATTTCTTGCACTAAATCATTGATATCAAAAGCAAATTCAACTATGGATATCGTTATGGAGAGCTCTGTAAATAGACAGCCTGTGGCCAAAAAGGACCACTGTTTGCACTAAATCAAAGTAGAACCCGCTACATATGCAAAATGGAATAGTACATGAAAATGTTTGATTTACAAATTATTATAACATCAATATTTCGTTTCAAAATATTTCGATTTCTGAAAAACATCTTTTGTAACCATTGTAACAAGATATTGAGTTATGATGCTATTTTACAAATTTGACAACATTCCATAAAAGGTTCTCCAAACTCTTCTAAAATTTTTGATAAGTTGTCCATTTGAAAAGCTACCCTACTAACTCGTTAAATAGAGCAATTATGGCTGCGTGACCTCTCTACTGTTAGGAGAACTTACATCTTCCGAACCATATAGTAATTTCTTTTATAGACGATAAAGTCCTTGTAATTAGGTATTCACAACGTGCCATCTAAGGCCTTGTGGTCCATTAGGAATTCTCTTCATATGTCCGTAACAGTAAAGTATATCGACTCGTACTTGTCGCCATTCCTATACGAAAATAGTAAAGTATATGAACAAGGACACCTCTTGAATCCGAAGATATGAAACGGGTGGAACGTTGACTTGGAGCTTTATTGAAGGCTCAGATATGTTACGACAAGTGTTGTATTTGTATTTGATATCCGCACAATCTATTCTCACGTAAACAATGTCATTGTATAGCAAAAATTAAAATACAAATGTACAAAATATAAAACGTTAAAAGTTTGTTTTTGTGTATAATAATATACATCATATTGCGGGGGCCGGAGGACACGTCCCCCTGAGGATTTTTATGAGGAACTGCCTTGCCCTCAAAAATCCTAAAATATAAACATATTTGTCTTGCACTAAACACCGTGTTCGCGCGCACTGGCCAATCAAAATTGAAATTTTTCGCCCGCTTCTGCATGTATAATATAAAATCTTGCTCAATATGATATACTTATATAAAACAACTTAGAGACATGTAGGGAAAAGATTTAACCATTGCATTTAGAGGATATCAAAAGAACCTTTACAAATTATATTCGTAGTATTTTCGACTGGAAATGTTATTTACCTTTACCATCCATTCTTTAAAGTCGCGCACTGTGAAAGATTGAAAAATAATATTATATTGATAGTTTCTAAAATTGCATTATGATGTAATTAATTAATCTTTAATTCAAACACTATTTCTTTAAAATCCGCTATTTTTCTTTGGCTTTCGGGGTGTGTGCAAATATAATGGATCTTAAGGATTTACGGTTTGAAACCCTGCGCACTAATTTATGGAATGATATATTTTCATTGAAAAAATTTGTAAAATAGAGACACAAACTTCGCTCTTGGTCATGAATAATCAACATGGATGTTAAATTGACGTTGTACTGATTAGTGCGAGGTCATCAGCATACAAACATATAAAAGTATGCAATCTAGGGCTGTTGTCGAGTAGAATTTTCAGTGTCGACAATATCGGCTTATCTCAAGATCCGACGTCGGCAAGTTGTCGACAAAGCAATACATCAATAAAGTCCAAATATTAAGTTCAGAGACCACGCTATGCGTCGTTTATTTATATCAAAATATTACTATTAACTACACGTAATCAAATATGTATCTTACCATTGTATATATTGTGCTCAATTATTACTTTTTTTATAATTGAGAAGTTATTTCATGGTAAATTATGGTAATCCTAAGCTTATCTCTAATACTTTTTAATGACTAGTATTTGTCGCCAATTAGTCCACGCTTGTCGTCAATCAGGAAAATTGCTTTGTTTACAATATTGTCGACAACAGCCCTATATTGCAATCTACCATTCTGAACCATTTATTTTAACACTCTAAAACCTGTTGAGCCCAACATTGATTAATGTGAAAGGGAGACGGCTGTCGTAGTAGGAAATGATTTCTCATAAAATAAATCAACATTTAGAATGTCAAATACATTTACCAGGGTTGTAGACAAATAATTCGCTATTTTAAGCAGAGTGAAAAAGATATTCGTTTGACATTATAGTTTTTTACTAAATATAAATTAAAGACACAGACAAAATCTTCGACAACCCACCTATACTATGAAGGGGATATCATTAAAATGAACAGAAACAATTGAGTTGATATTTATATTCTAAACGTCATTATACCAGGTGCATTATGCATTATAGCACATACTCTAAACGTTATTAAATTACATAATCTCGTTCAGGGGGCGGGAGCTGCATGTTCCAGAATAGATTGTATGAAAAACAATGCCGTCAGCCGGTTTAATCATTAAATATTTAGTTAGAGAGCATCATTAAAGCATTGAATTCAAGGTTGACAGACATTGAGTATTATTTGCCTTAAATACGATTCATGTTCTTAAAAGATCATTCTGTTACATTTATACATGCGTTGTAAGCTTAGCAACTAACGCTTTTTGACCAAATCCATGTAATTCTGCTGCGGTTCCATAGAAAACAAAATCAGACATGGGAGATATACCAAAAGAAATAAAACGAAACTACGTCATTGTTTCATGCTTACCTAAAATAACTTGCTTAACTAAAATAGGTACGTATTACTCGTTTTCCTAATTCACTGTCTGTCTTTGTCTAACTTTTCAACTACTCTACAGCTTTCAAAATAATACTCATTTAATCTGATTCTTGTTTACAAGTTCTTACTCGCCTGTATATAAGCTTGGCTCTCTTATTCTTGTCGTATAGTAGATAAATTAGATTTTATTCACATTTACGTCAGTTGTCTCGGCCAATAATAACCCTGGACGCTATTTCTTTGGCTGTCTGTGAACTTTGGAGCGCTTAAGTGTACCAGTGACCCGCTCAATCCAAACATTGAAAACCTAAGTCAAACATTTTAGCTTCAGTGGTTGTCTTTCATGTTACATTCAATCGAGAAACCAGCTGGTCTATTATATCGAAGGTTTATTGCAAGAACGCCCAATCTGCAATCGCTGCCTGCTGTCACATTTGTATAATATGCAATAAAAAATTGCCAAATGTGTATACGACAGCTATTCAAAATATTGATATCCTGCAATAAAACATTGATATTATAAGTCTGTAATTTTGCACCACCTCTGCGGAAGAAGATTTAACTATGGATATAGTTATGGAGAGCTCTGTAAATAGACAGCCTGTGGCCAAAGAGGACACCTGCTTGCATTAAAGTAGAACCCGCTACATTTGTGTAAGCCTCCTGTTTGAATGCTAACCCACTGGGGGAAGTCGCCAGCGCGTCAAACTGACTCTGTTTATACAGCAACACTAAGCGCAAGAAGGAAGCTCAGATATTTGGTCAAACTCTTGGCTACCCGTGTATGCGGTCATCGCCCTATTTCTTAAACAGTAGACACCTGAGAGATTAAACTCACATACGTGTCTAAGTACCGAGTGTTCCTAGAATGCACCTTACTGGTTCAATCGGAGATGTGCAAGTTGTACTTTATTAAAGTTGCCTAGCTAATAACCTAATATAATCAATGGTGTGAGGTTCCGCCAAGGAAATCCACACCGAAATAAGACCTGAGCTTTGAGTAATCATAGTGATGTTATATGAGTGCTTCAGTATAGAGAAAGAACCACAGTTTGTCAAGAAAGAAAAAAAACACATCAGACATTGAATAAGTGGACGTCTGCATGATTGAGAATTACTACAATAATTTCCGAGTTTTCAAGTACATATTTCGATACATCCAGAACATTTTATACCAAAAAATAATTCATTTTTGTTCATCATTGTCATCATTAAACATACTTCTTACGATTAAGTTTGCTCTACGGTAGTTGTTATTAATTGGTATGCGTGAATTTTAAGAGTAAGCAGTCAGCCTCGGAGAAATTAACGCTCAGTTCCAACAAAATACCCTCAAAGTAACGGATACGGATTTCATTCAGTCTTCCCTTAATTCCAATTCTCGCTTCTCTCATTTTCTGTCCAAGAGAATTAGTTGCCAAAACCATTTATCAATATTGCACACACAAACATTGAGCTGTCAGGTAAAAGAAGACAAACAAATATCACATGTCTCTCAAGGGGAGATGTATCAATGACATAACACAGGTTAACAATAAATTACCAGTGCATGTAGCATTCAGACAACAGGCTGCAACCCTTCCTTTTATGCCTTTAGCTTGTTTTATTATATTGGACATTGTCTGTGTGAATTTGCTTTCCTTATCTTTTGTGAGTCTGTTTAAAGAAAAACATAATAGTATGTTGAATCAAAGATGTCTTGACATAACTTCATAGTACACAAAATGTGGTTATGATGTGGCAAAGCTCATATAGATTTGCACAACATTTATTAGTATGGGGAAACATTCTACTGTCAACGCACTTTTGAGGGCGAAATAGACATACTATTTTACAGCTAAATTTGCATAAATTGCTTTCGTAACGATAGATGTAGAATCAAATATAATAATTATTAAATATTTTAATGATTAACTTGAAAGCGTCGTTCATCAAACTTAAGTGTAAAAAGTGTGATATGTTAACGGCAGTGATCGTACAAGAAAGTCAATAAACAAAGCAGACACATATCCCTAGCGCCGTCAGCGTTAACTTGGGTGTAAAATAAAGAATTCCCGGATGTAGCTAGGGTTATAGAGTTTCTCGAATGCGTATCAGATTGCAGATATCAAGTTTTCTAGTTATTTCCTTTCATGCCACAGATCCTATCGTGTCATGCATGTTGGCAGACTATGCTTATATAATGCTAGTTTATAATCTGTGCTACAGTGCACAATAATTTTAAAGAAACATTAAATCCGTCATTATATAGCGGAGCGTGTTTCTTATAAAAATGCCGATAATCTTTGCATGCAATGATGAATCTCCTTCGGGAAAGTCAGAGGTTTTGATTTCTTAATTTCCAATTTGTCGTAGTACAAACTAACATTATTTTTCATTTATTCATTACGATCTGAGTATTTGAATTCATAATAATACATTGCGTCAAATAAATCCAATTGAAGTTTGAATTACACATTTATTATTATGCAAACACAAATTGGGCTCTTATTTTAAGTCGCTGAACTAACACACGAATGCTCTTTATATTATTTTATTCTATTCAAAAGTTTTCTCTCCTAATTTTCAGAGACCAGAGGAAATTATCTATAATGATTATTCAAATAGGTAACACATGAACATAGCTCATTGCCCATTGGCTCCTTGCGATGCTGACATATTTGTATATAATGTGTGTCACGTAGCCAGCAATACATTCTAGGAAGGGAAGCTAGTCTGCCATACCTATACTGGAATTGACAGCACAAAATAAATACGCAATTCTCATCCAAGTTGAATCATTTGTTTTGTTGTTACCCTTATTGTTGTGAACCTTATCGTAACATTTGACGTGATTGTATAATATTTGAGCTATATTAGGGGAATAAAGATACGTGTATGTATGTCCTTTCGATGCTTTCATTGAGGATAGTTACAACACAAAGTAACTTGCCCACCTTGTGCGGATTTGATTACAAAATCCGTGTCTTCGTGATTGGGTCACTCGGCCATGTTCATCACCATTTTAAGCAACTTGGCGTCCCCATACGTGTTGCTAAGGATGTTGCCAAGTACGCCTCTGTCGGTGCCATGATTGGGACCAACATCATTTGGAGAATGGAGAGGTTTTTGTTTATTATTTGCATGTGATGATTTGAAAGGTAAATTAACTGTTAACTAAAAAATAACTTTGGCGACATTGTCCTAATTTTGCTAATCGGGTTATATAATGCTAAATGTTAAGATTAGTTGTATACGGGAGTAATTGCACTGGATATTGTCCATGCCCAGAAGCCCCATGTTAGAATAATTTCATTTGGCAATTTTCTTCGAAGCATTACTGAATAAAGTAGAATTAAAGTAGTGATTTTGCTCTGAGTTTACTGTCTTGTTTGCTTCTGAGTTCAATTTCATCTTGCCTTCAATTTTTGACTTGAGTTTGTTTTTAAACTACAGCATGTAGTTCTTGTTATTTACTTTATATTTTGTTGTCTGTCCCTAAAGAAGAGCAGTTTATATGCTCGAAACGTCAGGGTTTTTTCTGTTTAATTTTGTTTGTCTGCTATGTGCACAGTGATTTTCATCATTTCCCGTGCACTTTTGTACTGTTTTCCTGACAATTTTGTGGGCTCTGGAATTGGCCATTTTTGCATGTCTTTGTGCCTACACTTATTGTTTGGCTTATCGTGTCTGTTTATATGCATAGTGATTTTTATCACGTGTTCTAGTGCACCTTTGTATTCCTATTGATCCTTGTTGTTTTTGCAGGTTTAGCACTTCTGTGGGCCTTGGAACTGGTAATATTTGCCTATCGAACTTTGCCTACTTCTTATGCCTACATTTGCTGTTTTTGTCCCCCTGCATACTGTCTAGTCTGTATTTTACTTATTTCCCCACATCAAGTTGGTGTACCTTGCTCTTTTTCTTCAGAATAAGTAGCAAAAAAAACCAAAAAAAAACCGATGTCAGTTATTTAGACTAATATTATATCAGTGTAGTCAAGTTCAGGTGGGTTGGTGTTTATCGTGCCCACGAGGTCAAAATAGATTAGGTTAATTGATGGCATTTAAACTTATAATTGTAATTGTAAAATATATACATGCGAAGCATAAGCACACTTCTGTTATTTAAACTATGCGATGTTGTTTCTTGTTTGATGTTTGAGATGTTGATTACCATGATTACGAGTTGCATGGATTAAATATCTCATTTCATAATTTTTACCTTTTACTTTTTATCACCTAAATATATTCCAAAGAGCTATATAAGCCGTACACGTATAATACGCACCATACAAATGCGGTAGCAGTGCAGGTTCCCTACCCGGAAGCCCAGTAGAGAATCATTATGTTGCATTTTGACATGTTAACCGGGTAAAAACGGTGAATATATTCATCTGGAAATAACTAGATATTTTTAAAACATCGTATTCTGTTTTTGTTGGGGTGGGTTGCAGTATCACACATCTTCACACAATTGTTTAATGCTGCAAGTTTTCAACTAAGTGCGAAGCCTTTTCATGACATGAAGCCATACTTAGGATATACGTTATCATGGTTATACAACCGTAATTTAAGCATATAAACACTAATGAAAAATGGATCTTAAGATATTACTGCAGAGTTTGACCATAAATTATTATGTACTTGATAAAACCGTAGATAAACAGTCAACGTGAACACTCTTCTTAAACACACTGCAGTTTATTCGTGCGAAGATTTGCAGACGTTCGCTTGATAGAATGGCATTAAAAGAAACGGTGCTCTGTGGGACTTGGTTGGGCTATTATTGATCAATCACCTACTCCCTCTGGAAAGAATGTCTGTAATAGAACATGTACAAACGAAAAGCAAGAATTACATTAATGCAAACACAATAATTATAAAATAGGCGGGATTTTGTCATTTATGGTTAGAATATAAATTAAATAACAATATCTTGCACTAAAACATTGATATTATAAGAATATTCAACTATGGATATCGTTATGGAGAGCTCTGTAAATAGACAGCCTGTGGCCAAAGAGGACACCTGTTTGCACTAAATCGAAGTAGAACCCGCTTCATATGCAAAATGGAATAGTACATGAAAATGTTTGATTGACAAATTATTATAACATCAATAGTTCGTTTCAATATATCTGGATTTCTGATAAAACATCTTTTCTAACCATTGTAACAAGATATTTGAGTTATGATGCTATTTTACAAATCTGACAACATTCCAAAAAAGGTTCTCCAAACTCTTCTGAAAATATTGATAAGTTGTCCATTTGAAAAGCTGTCCTACTAACTCGTTAAATAGAGCAATTATGGCTGCGTGACCTCTCTACTGTTAGGAGAACTTACATCTTCCGAACCATATAGTAATTTCTTTTATAGACGATAAAGTCCTTGCAAAGAAATACAAGGTAATTAGGTATTCACAACGTGCCATCTAAGGCCTTGTGGTCCATTAGGAATTCTCTTCATATGTCCGTAACAGTAAAGTATATGGACTCGTACTTGTCGCCATTCCTTTACGAAAATAGTTAAGTATATGAACAAGGACACCTCTTGAATTCCGAAGATATGAAACGGGTGAAACGTTGACTTAGAGCTTTATTGAAGGCTCAGATATGTTACGACAGTGTTGTATTTGTATTTGGTAACCGCACAATCTTTTCTCACGTAACCAATGTCATTGTATAGCAAAGATTAAAATACAAATGTATACTATATTCAACGTTAAAAGCTTCTTTTTTTTTGTGATAATATACATCATTTTGCGGAGGCCGGAGGACACGTCCCCCTGAGGTTTTTTATGGGGAACTGCCTTGCCCTCAAAAATCCTAAAATAAAAACATATTTTTGGCTCATATGGTCTGAAATTTAAATTTTTCGCGCGCTTCTGCCGCTACTGATGTATAATATAAAATCTTGCTCAATGTGATATACTTATATAAAACAACTTAGAGGCATGTAGGGAAAAGATTTAACCATTGCATTTAGAGGATATCAAGAGAACCTTTACACAGTATATTCGTAGTATTTTCGACTGGAAATTTTATTTACCTTTACCATCCATTCTTTAAAATCGCGCACTGTGAAAGATTAAAAAATAATATTATATTAATAGTTTCTAAAATTGCATTATGATATATAATTAATTAATCTTAAATTAATCTTTTAAATCCGCTATTTTTCTTTGGCTTTCTGGATGTGTACAAAATATAATGGATCTTAAGGATTTACGGTTTGAAACCCTGTGCACTAATTTATGGAATGATATGTTTTCATTGAAAACATGTGTAAAATAGAGACACAAACTTCGCCCTTGGTCATGAATAATCAGCATAGATGTTAAATTGACGTTGTACGCCAAACACAGTATCGCTGATTAGTGCGAGGTCATCAGCATACAAACCTATAAAAGTATGCAATCTAGGGCTGTTGTCGAGTAGAATTTTCAGTGTCGACAATATCGGCTTATCTCACGATCCGACGTCGGCAAGTTGTCGACAAAGCAATACATCAATAAAGTCCAAATATTAAGTTCAGAGACCACGCTATGCATCATTTATTTACATCAAAATGTTACTGTTAACTACACGTAATCAAATATGTATCTTACCATTGTATATATTGTGCTCAATTATTCCTTTTTTTTATAATTAAGAAGTAATTTCATGGTAAATTATGGTATTCCTAAGCTTATCTCTAATACTGTTTAGTGACTAGTATTTGTCGACAATTAGTCCACGCTTGTCGTCAATCAGGAACATTGCTTTGTTTACAATATTGTCGACAAAGGCCTTGTCGACAACAGCCCTCAATTACAATTGAGAATTCTGAACCAGTTATTTTAACACTCTGCAACCTGTTGAGCCCAACATTGATTAATGTGAAAGGGAGACGGCTGTAGAAGTAGGAAAGAACTTCCCACAAAATAAATCAAAATTTAGAATGTCAAATATATTTACCAGGGTTGTAAACAAATAATTCGCTATTTTTATCAGACATGGGAGATATACCTAAAGAAATAAAAACAAAAACTACGTCATTGTTTCATGCTTCCCACTAAAATAGGTACGTATTATTCGTTTTCTTAATTCACTGTCTGTCTTTGTCTAACTTTTCAACTACTCTACAGCTTTCAAAATAATACTCATTTAATCTGATTCTTGTTTACAAGTTCTTACTCGCCTGTATATAAGCTTGGCTCTCTTATTCTTGTCGTATAGTAGATAAATTAAATGTGGACGTTTTATTCCCATTTACGTCAGTTGTCTCGGCCAACAATAACACTGGACGCTATTTCTTTGGCTGTCTGTGAACTTTGGAGCGCTTAAGTGTACCAGTGACCCGCTCATCTTACTTTGCAAATCCAAACATTGAAAACCTAAGTCAAACATTTTAGCTTCAGTGGTTGTCTTTCATGTTACATTCAATCGAGAAACCAGCTGGTCTATTATATTGAAGGTTTATTGCAAGAACGCCCAATCTGCAATCGCTGCCTGCTGTCACATTTGTATAATATGCAATAAAAAATTGTCAAATGTCTGTACGGCAGCTATTCAAAATATTGATATCCTGCAATAAAACATTGATATTATAAGTCTGTAATTTTGCACCACCTCTGCGGAAGAAGATTTAACTATGGATATCGTTATGGAGAGCTCTGTAAATAGACAGTCTGTGGCCAAAGAGGACACCTGCTTGCATTAAAGTAGAACCTGCTACATTTGTGTAAGCCTCCTGTTTGAATGCTAACCCACTGGGGGAAGTCGCCAGCGCGTCAAACTGACTCTGTTTATACAGCAACACTAAGCGCAAGAAGGAAGCTCAGATATTTGGTCAAACTCTTGGCTACCCGTGTATACGGTCATCGCCCTATTTCTTAAACAGTAGACACCTGAGAGATTAAACTCACATACGTGTCTAAGTACCGAGTGTTCCTAGAATGCACCTTACTGGTTCAATCGGAGATGTGCAAGTTGTACTTTATTAAAGTTGCCTAGCTAATAACCTAATATAATCAATGGTGTGAGGTTCCGCCAAGGAAATCCACACCGAAATAAGACCTGAGCTTTAAGTAATCATAGTGATGTTATATGAGTGCTTCAGTACAGAGAAAGAGCCCCAGTTTGTCAAGAAAGAAATAAAAAACACATTAGACATTGAATGGGTGGACGACTGCATGATTGAATTACTACAATAATTGCCGAGTTTTCAAGTAAATATTTCGATACATCCAGAAATTTTATACCAAAAGAAATTCATTTTTGTTCATCATTGTCATAATTAAACATACTTCTTACGATTAAGTTTGCTCTACGGTAGTTGTTATTAATTGGTATGCGTGAATTTTAAGAGTAAGCAGTCAGCCTCGGAGAACTTAACGCACAGTTCCCACAAAATACCCTCAAAGTAACGGATACGGATTTCATTCAGTCTTCCCTTATTCCAATTCTCGCTTCTCTCATTTTCTGTCCAAGAGAATTAGTTGCCAAAACCATTTATCAATATTGCACACACAAACATTGAGCTGTCAGGTAAAAGAAGACAAACAAATATCACATGTCTCTCAAGGGGAGATGTATCAATGACATAACACAGGTTAACAATAAATTACCAGTGCATGTAACATTCAGACAACAGGCTGCAACCTGTCCTTTTATGCCTTTAGCTTGTTTTATTATATTGGACATTGTCTGTGTGAATTTGCTTTCTTTATCTTTTGTGAGTCTGTTTAAAGAAAAACATAATTGTATGATGAATCAAAGATGTCTTGACATAACTTCATAGTACACAAATGTGGTTATGATGTGGCAAAGATTATATATAAGGAGAAACATTCTACTGTCAACGCACTTTTGAAGAGCGAAATAGCCATACTATTTAACGCTATACGAGGGTTGGTCAATAATATCCCGCAACCATTATTTATCTCCGCTCTTGCATGACTTAGGTGATTGTTACTTACGGTCAATAAAGTTTGTACCTTTGTCTTTCAAAACACATAACTATTAGTATTAGAGTACCTTTGATTACGTAATCTCATTTGCATAAAGTCATTGCTATATGTACACTGAAAATTGTCAACATTGGCGGTAAAATTTGAATTGTAGTTGAGGAACATGTAATAAAAAGAAGCAGAAGTAAGGACCAAAGCAGTTTACAAGCCTTATTTTTGGTATGAGATAATCTAAGGCTATTCAATTGATAATTGTGAAAGAAGAAATGAATCCGCCAACAGATGAAGGAAGGGACCGTCTCAGAACTTCACCAAAAAATAGGCCTTAATGACAAACAAATGGTGTGAAAATCGTGAGAAAAGAGCCCACAAGGTAGAAGCGAGAATCCAAATTATCTCCAAAATGAAACAAAAACAAATATGATTATTTGTAGTTCAACAATCTTTTCTCACGTAATCTCATTGTATGTAAAAGATTAAAATACTGATTTACTATAGTCTTGCTTTGATATGACTACAGCATATGGTATGAGAGATCATAGTCAGAACAATAGAAATTGTTGCAATAAAAATAGAAATATGCGCATGCGTTGATGGTATGCATGATTAAAAGTACCAAAAATGTATGAAAAAAAGTAAATTTTATCAAAAAAGCGCTAAAAATATGACTTATACAAGGTTTGCGGACCAGTAACTGTGTGAGTGAATTGCTGTACTAAGTCTTATGCTCAAATTAGACATACCTTTCGAAATTCAAATTTCGTATTCAATCCAGAGCCTCTCTATGGTGTGCTACTTTGATTACAAAAACATGACCTTTTGAAAACAAAGGGTTCATTAAGAAAGAAATGTTTGTAATTTCACCACAGGGACCTCCTTTTTAATAATCAGTAGATACCCAATCGAACCAGGTACAATTTGTTAAATTTTGTCATCGATTAATCTTTCTATCTCTTGTTATGCAAAGAACAATGGGTGATAAAACCCACTCAAAATTGGAGATATTCAACATGATCCCTTATCAGTGTATTTGTATTTTATCTTTAATACAAATGGTATAGGTCTAAAAAGAGTACAGCATCATTTCTATGTTACCGGTCTATAAAGTCGCAAAAACCGCGCCAGATTCCATACTTTTATTCTTGAGATATTTAGAATTATGTAACAATACTTCAATTTGACGCGAGATTTTCTTGACTATTTTTCACCATAAATCAGGCAGTGCCCATACGCTATTGTGTTTATGCTAATGTCATTACGTAATCAAATATTCAACATCGCTGATGCATATTTGTTTTGAAAGACGAAAGTACAAACTTGTATTTAGCGTAAGTAACAGTCATCCAAGTCATGCATGAGCGGAGATATACCATAGTTGCGGGAACTTATTGACCAGCCCTCGTAGATTTGCACAACATTTATTAGTATGGAGTAACATTCTACTGTCAACGCACTTTTGAGGGCGAAATAGACATACTATTTTACAGCTAAATGTGCATAAATTGCTTTCGTAACGATAGATGATGTAGAATCAAATATAATAATTATATATAGATATATTCAGGTAGATTTTTGGAACACTATTGAATATTTTAATGATTAATTTGCAAGCGTCGTTCATCAAACTTGAGTGTAAAAAGTGTGATATGTTAACGGCAGTGATCGTACAAGAAAGTCAATAAACAAAGCAGACACATATCCCTAGCGCCGTCAGCGTTAACTCGGGTGTAAAATAAAGAATTCCCGGATGTAGCAAGTGTTATAGAGTTTCTCGAATGCGTATCAGATTGCAGATATCAAGTTTTCTAGTTATTTCCTTTCATACACAGATCTTATCGTGTCGTGTATGTTGGCAGACTATGCTTATATAATGCTAGTTTATAATCTGTGCTACAGTGAGCAATAATTTTAAAGAAACATTAAATCCGTCATTATAGCGGAGCGTGTTTCTTATAAAAATGCCAATAATCATTGCATGCAATGATGAATCTCCTTCGGGAAAGTCAGAGGTTTTGATTTCTTAATTTCACAATTTGTCGAAGTACAAACTAACATTGTTTTTCATTTATTCATTACGATCTGAGTATTTGAAGCATAATAATACATTGCGTCATATAAATCCAATTGAAGTTTGAATTAAATTTATTATTATGCAAACACAAATTGGGCTCTAATTTTAAGTCGCTGAACTAACACACGAATGCTCTTTATATTATTTTATTCTATTCAAAATTCTTCTCTCCTAATTTTAAGAGACCAGAGGATATTGTCTATAATGAATATTTAAATACGTAACATAGGAACATAGCTCATTGCCCATTGGCTCCTTACGATATTGACATATTTGTATATAATGTGTGTCACGTAGCCAGCAATACATTCTAGGAACGGAAGCTAGTCTGCCATACCTATATTGGAATTGACAGCACAAAATAAATAGGCAATTTTTATCCAAGTTGAATCATTTGTTTTGTTGTTACCCTTTATGGAACCTTATCGTAACGTTTGACGTGATTGTAAACACGTGAGCTATATTAGGGTAGTAAAGATACGTGTATTTATGTCCTTTCGATGCTTTAATTGAGGATAGTTACAACACAAAGTTCCTTTGTAACTTGCTCACCTTGTGCGGATTTGCTTGCAAAATCCGTGTCTTCGTGATTGGGTCACTCGGCCATGTTCCGAACCATTTCAAGTAACTTGGCTTCCCCATACGTGTTGCTAAGGCTGTTGCCAAGTACGCCTCTGTCGGTGCCATGATTGGTACCAACATCATTTGGAGACTGCGAAAGGTTTATGTTTATTATTGAATAAGAAGTTTGTATATGATGATTTGAAAGGTAAATTAACTGTTAACTAAAAATAACTTTGGCGACATTGTCCTAATTTTGCTAATCTTGTTATATAATGCTAATTGTTAAGATTAATTGTATACGGGAGTAATTTTATTTGGCATTTTTCTTCGAAGCATTACTGAATAAAGTAGCATTAAAGTAGTGAATTTGCTGAGTTTACTGTCTGTTGTTTGCTTCTGAAATTTTTTCAATTTCAAATTTTTTAAATTACAGCATGTTGTTCTCGTTTTGCCCCCCAGTCCGCATACTGCCTAGTCTGTATTTTGCTTGTTTCCCCACATCAAGTTGGTGTACCTTGCTCTTTTTCATAAGAATATGTAGCAAAATAAAAATTTAAAAAAACCAACGATGTCAGTTATTTAGACTAAATTTATATCATTGTAATCATGTGACATGAGTGTTAGTGTTTATCGTGCCCGCAGTATCGAGGTCGCAATAGATTAGGTTAATTGATGGTATTTCAAATTTATAATTGTAAAAATATACATGCGAGACTTAAGCATACTTCTGTTATTTAAACTGTGCGGTGTTGCATGGATTATTGATAATATCTCATTTCATAATTTTTACCTTTGACTTTTTATCACCGAAATATATTCTAAAGAGGTATATAAACCATACACGTATACGCACCATACAAATGCGGTAGCAGTGCAGGTTCCCTACCCGGAAGCCCAGTATAGAATCATTATGTTGCATTTTGACATGTTAACCGGGTAAAAACGGTGAATATATACATCTGGAATAACTATATTTTTAAAACATTTTTGTTTATGTTTTGGGAGTGGGTTGCAGTATCACACATCTTCATCTTCACACAATTGTTTAATGCTGCAAGTTTTCAACTGAGTGCGAAGCCCTTTCATGACATGAAGCCATACTTAGGATATACGTTATACAACCGAAGCATATAAACACGAATTCAAAATGGATCTTAAGATATTACTGCACTATTAACCGGTAATATGGGTCAGAGTTTGACCATAAATTACTATGGATCAAAGTAAACACTTGATAAAACCGTAGATAAACTGTCAACGTGAACACTCCTCTTAAACACACTGCTGTTTATTCGTGCGAAGATTTGCAGACGTTCGCTTGATAAAATGGCATTAAAAAAACGGTGCTCGATGGGACCTGGTTGGGCTATTATTGATCAATCACCTACTCCCTCTGGAAAGAATTCTGTAATAGAACATGTACAAACGAAAAGCAGGAAATACATTAATGCAAACACAATAATTATAAAATGGGCGGGATTTTGTCATTTATGGTTAGAATATAAATTAAGTAACAATATCTTGCACTAAAACATTGATATTATAAGAAGATTCAACTATGGATATCGCTATGGAGAGCTCTGTAAATAGACAGCCTGTAGCCAAAGAGGACACCTATTTGCACTAAATCGAAGTAGAACCCGCTTCATATGCAAAATGGAATAGTACATGAAAATGTTTGATTTACAAATTATTATAACATCAATATTTCGTTTCAAAATATCTGTATTTCTGAAAAAACATCTGTTCTAACCATTGTAACAAGATATTTGAGTTATGATGCTATTTTACAAATTTGATAACATTCCAAAAAAGGTTCTCCAAACTCTTCTGAAAATTTTGATAAGTTGTCCATTTGAAAAGCTACCATACTAACTCGTTAAATAGAGCAATTATGGCTGCATGACCTCTCTACTGTTAGGAGAACTTGCGTCTTCTGAACTCTATTGTAACTTATTTTATAGACGATAAAGTCCTTGCAAAGAAATACAAGCTAATTAGGTATTCACAACGTGCCATCTAAGGCCTTGTAGTCCATTAGGAATTCTCTTCATGTGTCCGTAACAGTAAAGTATATGGACTCGTACTTGTCGCCATTCCTATACGAAAATAGTAAAGTATATGAACAAGGACACCTCTTGAATTCCGAAGATATGAACCAGGTGAAACGTTGACTTGGTGCTTTATTGAAGGCTCAGATATGTTACGACAAGTGTTGTATTAATTTTGTATTTGATAACCGCACAATCTTTTCTCACGTAACTAATGTCATTGTATAGCAAAAATTAAAATACAAATGTACAAAATATACAACGTTAAAAGCTTTTCTTTGTGATAATATGCATCATTTTGCGGGGGGGAGGGGGGAACTTACTTGCCCTCAAAAATCCTAATAATTGAAAAAAATAAAACATATTTGTCTTGCACAAAACACAGTGTTTGTGCGCACTGGCCAATGAAAATTCACTATCATTTTGGGCTCATATGGTGTGAAATTGAAATTTTTTCGCGCGCTTGTGCGGCCGCTACTGATGTATAATAAATATGAGGCCATTCAAAAGCCACCTAAAAACACATTTTATTGAAATGACTATGCAAGAGCTGGAGCTGGACTCCTAAATTTTATGTTATTGTAGATGAAATATGTGTAATGTGTAATATGTTATTATTATAAATGTGCAATATCTATGTTTTGAGTTCACTTGTCTCGGTGGGTTGGTGGGGTCACACCCCTTGGGTGATAGTGTTTGCGCTCCTGGCTCCTCCTGACTAGCCTACTAGGACAATATTTTATAATTTTTATTTTATGCTATGCTTTGTATGTGTAATTTTGATGTATTTTAGCCAGTTACGTAAATAAATAAATAAATAAATAAATAAATAAATAAATAAATAAATAAATAAATAAATAAATAAATAAATAAATAAATAAATAAATAAATAAATAAATAAATAAATAAAAATCTTGCTCAATATGATATACTTTAATAAATAAAACAACTTAGAGGTATGTAGGGAAAAGATTTAACCATTGCATTTAGAGGATATCAAAAGGACCTTTACACAGTATATTCGTAGTTATTTTCGACTGGAAATTCTATTTACCTTTACCATCCAATCTTTAAAATCGCGCACTGTGAAAGATTGAAATATAATATTATATTGATAGTTTCTAAAATTGCATTATGGTGTAATTAATTAATCTTTAATTAATCTTTAATTCAAATGCTTTTTCTTTAAAATCCGCTATTTTTCTTTGGCTTTCGGGGTGTGTGCAAACATAATTGATTTTAAGGATTTACGGTTTGAAACCCTGTGCACTAATTTATGGAATGATATATTTTCATTGAAAAAATGTGTAAAATAGAGACACAAACTTCGCCCTTGGTCATCATGGTCATGAATAATCAGCATATATGTTAAATTGACGTTGTACGTCAAACACAGTATCGCTGATTAGTGCGAAGTCATCAGCATACAAACCTATAAAAGTGTGCAATCTAGGGCTGTTGTCGAGTTGAATTTTCATTGTCGACAATATTGGCTTATCTCAAGATCCGACGTCGGCAAGTTGTCGACAAAGCAATACATCAATTAAGTCCATAATTTCAAAGACCACACTATGCGTCGTTTATTTATATCAAACATTACTGTTAACTACACGTAATCAAATATGTAACTTACCATTGTATATATTGTGCTCAATTATTACTTGTTTATACCTAGAAGTTATTTCATGGTAAAATATGGTGATCCTAAGCTTATCTCTATTACTTTTTAATGACTAGTATTTGTCGACAATTAGTCCACGCTTGTCGTCAATCAGGAAAATTGCTTGTTTACACTATTGTCGACAACAGCCTTTTCGACAACAGGCCTAAATTGCGATCTACAATTTTGACATTATAGTTCTTTACTTAATATAAATTTAAGACACATACCAAATCTTCGACAACCAAACTATACTATGAAGGGGGTATCATTAATAGCTCTTGAAAATGAACAGAAACAGTTGAGTTGATATTTATATTCTAAACGTCATTATACCAGGTGCATTATGCATTATAGCACATACTCTAAACGTTATTAAATTACATAATCTCGTTCAGGGGGTGGGAGCTGCATGTTCCAGAATAGATCGTATGAAAAAAATGCCGTCAGCCGGTTTAATCATTAAATATTTAGTTAGAGAGCATCATTAAACATTGAATTAAAGGTTGCAATTACATGCATTGAGTATTATTTGAATTAAACACGATTCATGTTCTTAAAAGATCATTCTGTTACATTTATACATGCGTTGTAGGCTTAGCAACCAACGCTTTTTAACCAAATCCATGTGATTCTGCTTCGGGTCCATAGAAAACAAAATCAAACATGGGAAATATACCAAAAGAAATAAAAACAAAAAACTACGTCATTGTTTCATGCTTACCTAAAATAACTTGCTAAACTAAAATAGGTACGTATTACTCGTATTACTCGTTTCCTAATTCACTGTCTGTCTTGGTCTAACTTTTCAACTACTCTACAGCTTTCAAAATAATACTCATTTAATCTGATTCTTGTTTACAAGTTCTTACTCGCCTGTATATAAGCTTGGCTCTCTTATTCTTGTCGTATAGTAGATAAATTAAATGTGGTCGTTTTATTCCCATTTACGTCAGTTGTATCGGCCAACAATAACACTGGACGCTATTTCTTTGGCTGTCTGTGAACTTTGGAGCGCTTAAGTGTACCAGTGACCCGCTCATCTTACTTTGCAAATCCAAACATTGAAAACCTAAGTCAAACATTTTAGCTTCAGTGGTTGTCTTTCATGTTACATTCAATCGAGAAACCAGCTGGTCAATTATATCGAAGGTTTATTGCAAGAACACTCAATCTACAATAGCTGCCATCTGTCACATTTGTACAATATGGAATACAAAATTGCCTAGTGTCTATAGGGCAGATATTTAGAATATTTATATCTTGCACTAAAACATTGATATTATAAGCTCTGTAAATAGACAACCTGTGGCCCACGAGGACACCTGCTCGAAGTAGAATCCCCTAAGTTTGTGTAAGCCTCCTTTAAGAATGCTAAACCACTGGGGGAAGTCGCCAGCGCGTCAAACTGACTCTGTTTGTACAGCAATAATGAACCGCAACAAGGAAGCTCTGATATTTGGTCAAACCCTAATAATGTACACGGTCATCGCCCTATTTCTTAAACGTTTGGTGAAAGATTAAACTCACATACGTGCTTAAGTACTGGGTGCCTCTAAAATGGACCTCGCTCTCACACCCGGTGATGATATAGGTGTACTTTATTAAACTTACCTTGCTAAATAATCTAGTCATGATGCAGTCATGTCTACAGTAGAATTCATCTCGACCTTTGCAGGAATTAAACCCCATTAAAAGCTATTAAACCAAGATAACACTCATTGAAACAGCTCAACTGATTAAATCGGATCTTCTCTGGTTGTGCACATGTGTCTGTTGTCATGTGCGATATCGCAATAAAGCTGGTATTATAGCTTCAGTTGGGTAACCGATTATAAAGGAAACGAAAGGAAACAATGGTATGTGTACATTTGTTCACGAAATGAGACAATGGCCTGCTTTTTGTAAACCAGCATTCTTGAAAATGAGCAACATAATGATTGTTGACTTAACACGGTTTGGAAATAATTTCTTCATATTTTTGGTGTTATCTGTCGTTTACATATCCTTCCTAAAACACAAAAGTGCGACCCTCTCCAAACACCTAAATTAGCTAAAAATTTAGGACATGTTACAAAACTATATTTTCTAGAATTTCATAGAATAGTTTAAATGTAGCTTGTACCGTTTTTTTGTGGCATCCTTCACAACGGAGCGGTCCGTTACCAATATAGCTCAATATTTTCGGTCAAATCTCCATTCAATTAACACGGGGAGTTGCCTAGCTATGAGCTAGCTATGCTTTGCCCTCACTCATATTCTACGAAAGTGCGACCCCTTCTGAACATCTAACCTAGCTGTAATTTTAGGTCATGTTAGAGAAATATATTTGCTAGAAGTTTGGAGAATAGTTTAAATATTGGCTGGTAATTTTTCACACAGTGATGTTAACTAGGCAATGCCCATATACCTATAACATACACTGTTTGTAGAGGTCACGCGTCAATGGTGAGAGCACTGTGTATTGTGTATAGGAAAACGGACAGTAACTGCAGTATGTACAATCAATGAAGTGAGGTCCCGCCAAGGAAATTCACACCGAAGTAATCATAGTGATGTTATTATGAGCGCTTAGGTAAAGAGGAGCGGAATCGAGGACAACGGTTGCTCTGTGGTTACGGCCTTGAATTTATAATGTGAGAGCTTGCTCGACGTGCGTGGGTTCTAGTCCCGGTCCCACTACCGTTTTGCGCCATTGAGCAACGCGCTTTGCCTTGTTTGCCTCACCCCACCCAGATGCAATGGGAAGCTGTTATGAGTAGTCACAGTCGTTGTACTTATGAACCCTGCGCCATATGTAGGCAGCAAACGTGGTTCCGACATATTCTAATAACTGAGGCTGTTTATGGCATAAATTTATTTATTTATTTATTTATTTATTTATTTATTTATTTATTTATTTATTTATTTATTTATTTATTTATTTATTTATTTATTTATTTATTTATTTATTTATTTATTTATTTATTTATTTAATCCGTCAAGGAAGAAGAAACGCAAATATTCAATAGCGAGTAGGGGGACGACTGCTTAATTTAATTGAATTACTATAATAATGCAATCTTTCGATATATCCCGACAATATATCCAAATTGAAATGAACCATGTTGTTCATCATTAAACAGAGGCTTTTTTTAAATGATCATGACGAGTAAGTGTGCTCTAGTTATTTTGGTTAGGTATGCGTGAATCGCAGAAGCTGCAGGTAGATTTGGAGATATTAATCACAGTTCCCACAAAATACCGTGAAAGTAACTTATTTTATTCAGTCTTCTGTTATTGCATTTTTACTCGTATATTTTCGCTTCTCTCTATTACTTTCATGGAGAGTTGGTTGCCAAAACCATTTATCAATATTGCATACACAAACATTGAGCTGTCAGGTAAAAGAAGACAAACAAATATCACATGTCTCACAGGGGCAGATTTATCAATGACATAACACAGGTTAACAATAAATTACCAGTGCCTGTAACATTCAGACAACAGGCTGCAACCTGTCCTTGTATGTCCTTAGCTTGTTTTATTATAGTGGACATTGTCTGTCTAAAGTTCTTTCATTGGCTTTAGCGAGGTTGTTTTTTAAGAAAAATACATTAACATATGGTGAATCAAAAATGTTTTGACTTAACTCCATAATACACACAGTTTAATTGGTTATGATGTGCCAACGTTATTATTTAACTCATCTTCACAACATTTATCAGTATGTGTAATGTTCTACCAAATGACAAAATTCTCGGGGCAGTTTTAACTACTTTTAACTACAAAATTAGAAAAAGAAATTTTTTCATAATGATAAATGTGGAAAAACGTATAATAACTAGGTGTTTCTAGGTAAAGTTTTTGAAACACATTTACATATTTAAAAGTAGAACCATTACTTGAAAGCGTCGCTCATGCAACTTGAGTGTAAAAATGTGAAAAATGTTAACTGCAGTGATCGCATAAGAATGTCGATAAACAAAGCGAGCAACGATCCCTAGGGCCGTCAGCGTTAACTCAGGCGTAAAATTTAAGAATTCCCGGATGTAGCAAGGGTTATAGGGTTTCTTGAATGCGTATCAGATTGCAGATATCAAGTTGTCTAATTCTTTCCTTTCGATGCACACATCTTATAATGCTGTGCATGTTGATAGGCTATGCTTTTATAATGCCAGTTTATAATATGTGCAACAGTGCAAATGGCTTTCGAGAAAGACAATAAACTGCCATAAACTGACAAAAACGATCATTGCATGCCTAGATGAATCTCCTTCAACGTCAGAAGTTTTGATTAATAATTTGACAGTTTGTTAAAGTACAAACTAACATTATCGTTCATTCACTAAATAAAATTTATGATTGGTTAATCATATTTGACTGCGTATAATCTGTTTAATTAGATTAGACATTTACTATTATGTAAACAGAAATTTCGCTCTATTTTAAAGTCGTTGAACTAACATAAGAATACTTTTCATATTAATATTCCATGTAAAAGTCTTCTATTCTAAATTTCAAAATTGTACACTAACATTTTTATAAAATTAAACCCCATGATCCAGATGCAATTATCTCGAAGGATTACTTAAATCGGTAGGTAGCATAGCAAAATAGATCATTGCCCATTGGCTCTCTCTCATGCTGATATATGTTGCGGAGTCACGTAGTCAGCAATATATTAAGGAATGGAAACACTATTCGTAATTGGAGTATTTGTTTCGTGTAGCCTAAAACTTTTTTACTCATAACTCGGGAACTGTAATTAGTTAGGACAAGATATTATACCAATTGCATCAACGAGTGAAATATGTTGGTTATGATCATTTTCAGCAGTGTTTAGTTATGATCTTAAACTTTGACCTTGTACCAAATTTCCAACCACTCCTACAAAAAGACTAATCAGCCGAAATAAACTGTTAATACCATTACCAATAATATGTGACCAAACCACTCCTACAATTGTAAACAGACATAATCAGCCTACGTGTATCTCATTAAATGAGGTAACGTAGCACCAAATTGTACCTATGAATACGACATGCCCATTTTACCAATACAATATTTATTATCACATATATTATGCCAGAACCATAAACGAATCCAAATAAATAAATAAAAATAAAACTATTGACGTTTATAACACGCAATCTGATTAAACCAACCTGAAAATGTGAGATTATGCTGAGAAAAAGACGTAGCCGTGGGAAGGCAAAATAATACAAATTGAAAAATGTAAACATGTTAGCGAAAGTGGCTTTCTGTGTAATAAGAAAACATGGCGCATTTATATCACTGTGAAAATCCAATTACATTAGGCTCCTACGCTTTGTCCCGTATACTTCGATCTAAATTAACTCAATATTTAACCACGAGAGCTTAACAATTGACCAATGTAATGGGTCCTTATTTCTTACAGTACAAGTTACAGTCCAGTTCATTGGCTACAGAGCAAGAGTTTATCGCCAGCGATTGAACGATAAGTTAACCTTCTCAGCAAAAAGGTGTATCTTCCGCATCTTTCTTCTCGGCATACGTCCACTATCAATCGTGCTCTCCAAATTCATCTCCTTTAACAGTGTTTTTTTATCTTTTAGAAAAATATAAGACTTTTTCAGCATCTCAATATTAGTATTATGTTGCTTCACTGCTCGAGGATGAAATCAATGTGCAATATTTTCATTTTGTTCTGAGTTTAACTCACAAATCTGTTTTACTTTTTAACATATTGTGTTTGATTTTTTTCTATCCATGTAGTTTTAATGTTTACGATGTATGTGCAATGATATCATATTTTTCACAAATACAAATGACGATATGCCGGTTGTACGAATAGCCAGACATTGCCCAAATGTAAAAACAGGAAAGAGAACAGATTCTTGATTTATGTTTTTTACCTGCACACGGCCCCTTTTACAAATGGACCAGAAACTATTGTACAAGGTTATGATATGTTTTATTAAGTGCTAGTTTAATATTTTATATAGTTTAATATGTTATATTTTGTACGTGGATTTTGTATTGCATGTTTCAAAATGTACGCGGACATAAAAGAAGAACAGTCGAATGACCGAATACAATGTAGTGTTATCATTTCCGTTTCCTTTAACCCATCAACAGATGTTCGTCCCTATATACTGGCATTCAGACCACTTAAGATAATTTGTGCCGCTAATGTATTATTCATTGCGCCAACTGTGGGGCAAGTCACTCTGTCTGCTATCGTTAGTTTATCCTAACACCTTTCGGTAAGTGTTTGAAACTGGATTTAAAATTAGATCAGTTTGTTTGGTAATAAAATTATAATTTTAGGGAATGTCCGAAGTATTTTAATTCAAGCATAAAATTGTTGCATTAAAAGAATTAGGAACTAGTTCAGTAAATATTATATTAAGCTTTTGTTTAACGTTACTCAGGCTAACATGCATGTCCCAGAGTAAATGTATTAAAATGAAAACATTTAGACGATATTCATAGATCCAACTCTTCGTGACTTTGGGATACAATACCTTTAAGGAAATTATTTGACCATGTAATACATATACAAGCTTCACACTGCCAAACCTACACCAGCTTCCATCTGTTCATTTACAAAATATCTACAGATCTACCATAACGTTTACCACTCAAATATAGCTTTATTATAGGTCATCGAACAAAATCTCACGTATTAAATAAAACATAAAGCTTTTTCGATATCTAATTTTTGTCTGAATATGTTAAGACTGCGCTTCTGTCCAGAGAAGAAATTGACTGCCCTGCCGCAGATAAAGTAAAACCAAAGAATCTATTTGACATTTTGTTCTATTAGTATACATGTAAGTGACAAAAAACAATGCATTTAAAGATTTTTGGATCAGACATTGACTTATTTAATATAATGTATTGCTTTCTTCTGCCACATTGAGTTTTATTTCATTTCGTTCCATTTCATTTCATTTCAATTCATTTCATTTCATTTCATTTCATTTCATTTCATTTCATTTCATTTCATTTCATTTCATTTCATTTCATTTCATTTCATTTCATTTCGTTTTATTTGGCAAGTTACAAGCACGTCCAACTCATACAAAGATTAAAGCATTAATTGTAAAATAAACTATGATTGCAATTGATATCAAAAAGATGGGAGGCTCTGGACCAGGTGGATGGAAAAACAAACATATTTACCAGTGAAGAAGAACACAACAAAGATACAGTCAAACCAGGGGCGTAGCCAGCGTAGCCAGCTTTCTTGTCGAGGGGGGCACACGAAAAAGGCCTTATTGGGATGATGTGCGCGCGTAGCGCTAAATAAGATGGTATTTTACACTATTTTCGCCCATTATTCGGCTGAAAAGGGCTTTATTGTTACAGTGTTTTGGTCCTGAATTATGCTAGAAAATGGGCTCATTGCCCTTTTTTGCCCTCCTGATTTTCTCTTTATTTTTTTGTCAGAGGGGCACTTTTTCTTTCATTTTTTTGTCGGGGGCACTCTGCCCCACCTGCCGCCCCCCTGCTACAGAGTCAAACACATAAGAAGCACCCTGACATTGACAAACCAAATGGTGACAATATTATTTACTTCCAAAGTGGCTGACCTAAAAGTACTCCAACATCACATATAAAAGGATCTATAAGTCCCACACAGTCCGCAGATTCCATCCAAAACAGAGTTATTAAAGATAAAAAACAAATTGGAATTATACACAACATCCACATAATCCCCACATACTTACAGGTTATACGCGTTTAAACCTCGTCTAATTAATATATGAATCTGTAAAACGCTCAAACAAACCACCAAACAGCTTCATGTAATTACCTGACCATCTTTTGTGCTCATTTTAACGAAAACAATTTAACCCTACCACCTAACAGGTGGATGGTAGGCCGTCCAACTTCAAAGGTAGGTGGTTATAGAGGCCCTGCAATATTTTGAGGGTTGAGAGCCAGAAAGCCTAAACTCACAATCACCTACTCCCATAAAATGAGCATAAAGTCGCAAGGGCACTATAGAAGATACAGTCCATTAATCATGACAAAATTCAATAGAAAACAAAATACATTGTGGATGAAATTTTGTGAGAGCTGGTCATAGTACTTTACGGCTTTCTGGTTCTGATCCCTGGATTTATTTTCAAACTTCATCATAATGATTTTGTTTATGTTAAACCACACACATTTTGGAGAGGACGCACTTACATTATGACGTCAAATTGGCACCCCACCTAAACGAATATGGTACAATTTGTCAAAGCTTTCTCGGTGGTTTATAGAAATGTGTGTCAAAGTTCGGTAAAATATAACAATGAGTTTCGCCAATTACACATTGCTGAATGGAGATTAACAAATTTCAGCAGGTACTTTTTGACTTTAATTAAATACAAATGGGATAATACATTCAGAGACTAAAAGAATTCAATTTAAGAAATAGGACAGTTGTTTAAAGGTATTTATTCAAAGACTTGTTTTAAGAGCATATTAATCAATCAATCAATCAATCAAATTTAGCCAAATTGTTTATATAGCTTTTTTTTAGTATTTTATTTTTTGTTTTTTTACTCCATATTTTTACATTTATCTCAGTTTCAAATTTGCCGTCTTTTTTGCCGAAAAAATTTCCGTGAACCATATCGATGTCACATATCTGATTATAGATATTTCCAATAATCTGGTGGTGTTCTGCACAAACCAAATTGAACAAGGTTTTGAAATTCTAAATCTAAATTATTTCCACCTAACTTGTACTTCACACTAGTATCACAAACATGATGATAGCCCACCTTGTGTGTTCTGTGATATGTTTTCCATACTCTTTAGACACTTTAATTCGGAAATCAGTTTTTCTATTTTGCGTGGAAAAAAGCCACGGCACAGATTTGTGTGTGCTTCTTATGCATCTGTTCCAGATCATAATTAAACAAGTTAATAAATAACATATTTCGGTGGAAACTTGGATTTGAAAGATTTAAATTTCACAGTAAAATCAAATTATCCCAAAATAACCCTGTACGTCGAATATATTTTCCCAACATGGGACAAAATGTTTTCATAATCATGCTATAGCCGTCGCAGTATCACGGGAGCAAATTAATTGAAAACCTTCACAATCCTGTAAAAAAGGGACCTGTAGATTAGATGACGAGTTAAAGGCTTTTGATGAGGGAAAAGACATTGTACCTATAAAGGTGGGAAATCTTCTTATTGTTTGTTTTGTCACGGCGAGCCTTATAACGTAATCTCTTTTGAGTGTAACCAATCACATTCCTTTGTTTCTAAGGGTCAGTACACCTCCGATCGACACAATAATGGAAGCCACAACCAGACATTCATATGACCCATGGTTAGACTCTGTGTTAACCTCGCTCAGCAAGCAAGACACATAAAGCCCTGTTAATGTATAAGATTTTCAGTGGTTTGTAGCCGAGTCTACTCGCAGAAGATATAGTCAAATCACTAAGTGAATCTGACGTACATCGATTTGGTTCTCACTATGTCGATTTGGGCGATCAACTACATCTTCCCTTTTGCACACTTGATATATAGATAACAGACGAAGAGTTGATGCTTTCCCGGCATGCAATGTGGCTATACGTTTGACATAAAATAATACTATTTCAGTCAATTTTACTGTATTATTATTACCCGAGGAATGTTATTTCTTCTTGGCGTAATTAGCGACCGCCTTACCCAATCATTGGTGTGTTTGATACATTAATCTGGGGGTTACCTTCCAGAATGAATAGGATTTCAAACATCATATTAATAATCTGCGTGATAGCCATGGGCTTCAACACTAAGAACCCCCGTGCCCAGGGCCCCCAAAATACCCCGGAAACATCATGTTTTGGACCAAAATATGGTAAAATTGCACAATTATGCTGCTCGAGCACTGGCACTTTACATTCACCTTCAAAATTCACCTTCATTTTGTGCTAAAATTGTCTGAAATATACCATTTTTCGCGCCGGCAAATATCTTGGTGAAATCGGAACAAAATATGCTCGTCTCCACCACTGTCGATCTTATAGTATGACAACTATTTGTAAATCAAAACTTAACTACTTGAGGCACTTGAGTTTGGGGCCTCCAAATTTTGACCTGGCCCAGGGCCACTCAAAAAGTAAATCCGGCCCTAGTCAAAATCATCAAGTCCTATTGTGCTATTGAAAGATAAGGATGGCGAATATATATGACCTGTGCCTTTTGTTTTTTCACAGGTTTGTCTGCTTTCTGATTGTTTAAGGCACGCACGCCCTGGATCTTTACATTCACCTTCAAAATTCACCTTCATTTTGTGCTAAAATTGTCTGAAATATACCATTTGTCGCCCCGGCAAATGTCTTAGTGAAATCGGAACAAAATATGCTCGTCTCCACCACTGTCGATCTTATAGTATGACCCCTATTTGTAAATCAAAACTTGGCTACTTGAGTGCACTTGAGTTTGGGGCCTCCAAATTTTGGCCTGGCCCAGGGCCCCCAAAAGGTAAGTCCGGTCCTGGTCAAAATCACCAAGCCCTATTGTGCTATTGAAAGATAAGGATGGCGAATATATATGACCTGTGCCTTTTATTTTTTCACAGGTTTTTCTGCTTTCTGATTGTTTAAGGCACTATCAACGTAATGGGACTATATAACGTTCTTTACTTGTATTATGAGAAGTTGGTATTTTACGTCAGTTCTTACCTGTACGCGTGCGCCTGGTAAAGCCATTGAATCTGGCATATGTGGAGGTTAGAATTTGGGTAATGAATCGAAATATTTCAATTATGTCTGCGGTATTTTCCAAATTGCATCTAGGGAAGGCTTTCTATTGACAATTGGATAGATGGATAGACTCCATTCAAACATGATTGTTCTTCCCAATCGTTCACAATTATTCTTGCTTCTTCTTTAAATGGATGTTGTGTTGGTTGAAAGTCAGTATAAATAAGTTTTTAACAGCTCTTTAAAGGCAGATAGTGTGATTTTAAACATAGAGTGTTATCTAGAGATCCGTTATATAGTGTGACGTAGTTCAATGCACAAATACTTACTTTGTGATCAGGTATACTGCAACAACGACGACAATTTTGTTCGGTCTGGATGTATACGAAAATGCGTCACTGCTGAGAGGATAGGGATATCCCTCCCACTTTTCAAAGATAGGTGACACATGACACATTATTAAATTTACACCCCAGATATTTTAATAATATTCACTAAAGTACAATATTTTTTTATTTAAAGTAAGAATATGGTCCCAATGGCATAACTTCACTTCACTTTGACATTTTTGAGGGAGGAACATCACCCTTTAGACACCACCTATATTGTGCAAGTATATAAAAATAGACTGGCATATTTTAAGATCTGTTCTACTATAAAATATTTTTATAAAATAGTGTAAAATGTGTACTAAATTTTGCTTCAAGTTTGGGCTTCATTTAAACAAAAACTTCGCAGGTGGGTACACATTCTTCAGATAATTCCCTCTGTCGCACAAGCTTTAAAGTTTATTCTATTATAACCAATAATTGTGTACAAATGTGAATGTCTTTTAATGGGGCTTAACTTATAATACAAAATAATCCTCAGTGGGGACACGTCTACCCCTCAGACACTTAAAGGAAAAACTAAAACACAATTAACCTAAAAGGAAAGCGAAAAGAAAGTGGTCTTCGGACCAATATAAATAATGGGTTTAAAACCTGGTTATATTATAACAGCAGTTATGTGTCATTTAGATATAGAGAGACAAACACAAATATGTGGGAGTTTATGCTAATCAGCTCCCACTACGCAAGATGTAAAATGACGTCACACACAAAACCACCGATAATATAAATGTAACTCTGTAAGCAGATATAGCATCGATGAAATCCATACCATACAAGGAATACATGACCGTAATCTCTGAATACAGGGGGTGTAGTTTTCAAAAGGAGTCGCCCATTCATAAAACCCCATTTGAAATACACACTCTCTGTGTGAAAGATTATGGTTATGTCTTCCAAAGGGGTGTGTGGAATAGACCAGGCTTCTGTGAACAGGGACGATAACGTTCACATTCGCGATGAATGGCTTCAGATATCTTGTCAAACAAAGGGATAAGCTGATGATGTCGTTCTTACTACGTCTCGCGTCTCAGGGAGATCATTAGCACATCCTCTGAACTGTTATAATAAATACCGTGATTACAATGGCTTACCATGATCAGATATATCACACAAAAAGTTCATGACCAAGAATTATGACTGAAAGTGTGGTCTTTTTATTTCTATCAATATCGACTGCTCAGTGCCAGAAGTCGTAGCTTTTTTCTCAGGGTGGGAAATAAAATTCGGGGCAACGACGAAAAAAAAAATCATACAATACACATTTGACTGTAATGTCTCGAGCTTTGAATAAAACCTTTTTTGGGACGATTTCTGAACTGCGCGCAAAAATGCTGTATTGTACACTATTTACGCCGATGGTCGGGCTGAATGTTGGTAGAAAAGTTCATGACCAAGAATTTGACAGGTGGTCTTGTTATTCTCTCTCAATATTACGCTACTGGCCAGAATTGGGGGCGTAGCTTTTTTGGTGCCCTGTGAACATTTTCTATTTAGACGCAATTATATTGTACTCATCTTTACATGACAGCTACACACAGTGCCACCGACAGGGGGCTTAGGGAGTGCGTTCCTCCGGGCCCGGGGTCCTAGAGGGCCAGTACAAATAAAGAAAACATATCTTAAGGGGGTACATAAAAGTAAATCATAATTCACACTGCGATACACAGTGTTTACTTCAGCAGTTTATAAGTGATGGTGGTTTGAGTGATGGAATTCCAGCATTTGAAATTGTACCAGCCACCTTTAAGAAATGGGTTATTCCAGTTGAAATCCATATACCCCTATATGGAAGACATAACCTTAATCTCCCACACAGGGATTTTAGGTTTCAAATGGAGCCACTTATTCAGGTAACCCCATTTCAAATTCACACTCCCTGTGTGGAAGATTAAGGCCATGTCTTCCATAGGGGGTGTATGGATAACAATTGTAACAGCCAAATTTGTGTTTGTCCCCTAACTTATCAATTTAAAAATTATTGTATTGTTTACACTCCCACTTTGTATTAAAGTACCACTGATCAAAGCGTCATGAAAAATGGAGAAAGTACGTTTATTTAAATTACTGTTTAATTTCAATTTGATTTCAAATGTTACAAAAATATAAATCAGACTGTTTTCTGGATTATTTCAATTCATCTTGGTCAGTGACACATTATGACATAAAATGAATACTTACTAAATCTATATTCATGGTAACCATGTTTCTATTATGATAAGCTTAAGATAGCCATACCAAAACAAGCTTGAATAGGACCACCTGGAGCTAACCGGAAAGCTATATTTTGAGTAAGTTATAATATAAAAAGGTAGTGACACTTCCATCGAATTTTTCTGCGCACTTATTCGTTCCCTTTGGCATATAAAACTGTTCACCAGGTACAACACATCTCTCATATTCTCTCGAGGATTTATTACGTGGTATAGAGAAAGGCCGAGGTGGTAAAACATTCATTAGCTAGTTGTTTTCGGCCACAGAATACGTTGAAGAACCTGCGAGAGTTAGTCAATGAAAGCTGTATTTTTTTGCTTTGGGCTCAAACTCTAACCGTTTCCTCTAGTGTAAAGCTAAATTTACAGTCAATCGCTTTTACAGACAAGCGAATCACACGCATGCACAGTGTGTCAAAACTGCTTCACTTTTACACTCTGAGCATGCGTGCGATTTGCTTTGCTGCTAAAGTGATCGAGTATAAATACAGCGCTATTCACGAAGTTCATCTCATGCCTACGGTGCGGTGAAATTCCGAATTCCGTTCAGTGGGCCTTGCAGACTTTTATTCGTGAACATGAATGATTATTGAACATCTTGTAAATTCTATTCTTAATTTTTTTACTGGATTAGGTCGTTGCCACTCATGGGATAAATAATAATAAAGGAAAAAATATATTTTTTACCTAATGGATAGATTTTCATCAACATTGCAATCGCTACGACGTGAAGAATAAAAACATGCGATCTCCATTATGAGATGCTTAATTAATGATATAAGAGAAAGAGAACTGTATTTTCCCAAATTGTATAGGTTTTACAAAACAAGATTAAAAATAAATCTGTAATCTCAAATATGAGATGCTTAATTAACGATATAAGAGATTTCAAGAGAGCTGTCTTAAAACAAATGGGTGTTAATACCAAATTGTATAGACTTTACAACATGAAGAATACAATTCTGTAATCTCCACATATAAGATGCTTAATTATTGATATCGTAGAACAAATTAGTGTGTGTTACAGGGGATAAAACTTCCAATTTATTCAGGATTTTAGCACTTACCAAGTGCTTATGCACCCTCAATCCTGTTTATCAATATCACTTTATTATACATCTATTAAATGAAAGGGCATTGTAACATACAAGTATACGTTTTATTTTGAATAAATAACGTAAACTCTGATTTTGTATCAATTTGGACATAGATTTTCCACTTCTGATCTTTTCAGTGACCGTTGTACTCTCTCTGTCTAATCAATTTTTCAAGCTCCCCAAACGATGTTTTACTCGGGATTTTGTGGTCAATAAACGGGTAAATCTGAAAATCTGAATTGTCCAATAAGTGAGTCCTCATTGTAATGAATTCAATATGTGACTGATACTTTCATTCCTTATGACTGATATTGAAAACTTTTGTGTTCTTTTTATTTCGACTTGATAAAATACTTATGAATAATTACACGTCCATACATGGCAAAATGTCCCCGATTTTCCAATACCATTCATTCGACCAGTACTACCACTTTCATTCAAAAGCAAAACTCCAATTTGTAGTTAACCAATACCAAGTTCCGCAATATCAGGTGTTGTGCCCATATTATTCAGAAGTAATTTTATGAATGTACAAGAACAGTGTTCTGGCAACGAGGTTGTTTTAGTGCTACTATATTATTGCCGATATTCGTCATAAGATTGTGAAGGCGGATTTGGCTTTAGAATGCACACTCAGTAAATATCAATTAAATAGTTTGTTAAGGAAATATTAAAAAATCTGAAAAGCCAGCTTGATTTTTATGTATTACATTTGAGTAGAAAATATGGCACATTTTTATGAGATGCTAGATTGTTATTAACATACCTCACAGAAACAGCTTGGTCTAGTTTGGTAGATATGAAGCATTGTGTTTATTGCATGTGACAAGTCCTTTTGCCGGGAAATACAAGATAAAATAAAGCTGGCTGTGAGATTAAAACTGGCTGACGCTAAGAATGGGCTGCAAACGGTTCTAAAAAGGCATGAATGTCAACTGAATAGCAGAGAAAAATGTGTGTATGTGTGTGTGAAGACTCTCTCGACAGTTCGAGGCATAAACAACCGTACCTAAGACACTAAATTAAATTCCAAGAGAGCCCTGTGCCCGCAAGTTACAAATTGAGTTTGTTGACGTCATGCTATTGTTTGGTGCTACTTGTGCCAATGGGAGGAGGCATTGTTGAGATCGCTGGAGACGGAATAAAGTAAGAACGGACTGTATGGGGCTGTCTTTGAACAATTCTGTGTTCGTGTGTCGCTATGTGTTGGATGAAATGTTTTTAAAAGGGCAAACGGTTTTACACAATATTAGCATACGAACATATAAATATTTGCAAAATATTGTTATTAATAAGAAGCACATACTACATTGCATATCGAAATGCAGTTAAAGTGTTTAAGTTGAGAAAAACCATCCTTGCTCCTGGTTTACGAATATGAAATTAGTAATGGTCTGCCTTGGAATTAATATTTTGTATCCCAAAACATTTGTAGTTCACTATCAAATCAGAAATGATATACTCATGTACACAACTTATTTCGAGGAGAGATCCTTCGAGGACAAAAAAAGTCACCTAAAACGGTTAACGCTTGGGAAGATTTTGTGTTATTTTCAGTGGAATCTTTTTACCTACGAGTTGTGTTGTTCATAGTTTGCTCAACGCTGGATACAGGTAATGAAGTGTAATTCCAGAGTATGACGTTGAAAACTAAACTAATGTTAAGAACATTCCATTAGAAAAGTTGCAGAAATTGACCGGAAAATATTATTAAAGACGATTTTTACGGAACAATTCTAGGAACTTGGGATTTTAGTAGATTTAAATAACATACTTTCTTACAGTATATCCTATATCAACAAATCAGCACGTATACTAACACTCTGTTCATTATTATTTGGGCTATTTCAATTGAAATCAAAACACCCCCCCCCCCCTTAACACAGGGAA